>NW_027658780.1:85000-130000 GCF_041902795.1 Electrophorus electricus | reverse complement strand
CTCTCTCTCGCTCTCTACCTCCCTCCTCCTCTCCCTCTCTCTCTCTCTCTACCTCCCTCCTGCTCTCTCTCTCGCTCTCTACCTCCCTCCTCCTCTCCCTCTCTCTCTCTCTCTCTACCTCCCTCCTCCTCTCCCTCTCTCTCTCTCTCTACCTCCCTCCTCCTCTCCCTCTCTCTCTCTCTCTCTCGCTCTCTACCTCCCTCCTGCTCTCTCTCTCTCTCTCTACCTCCCTCCTGCTCTCTCTCTCTCTCTCTCTACCTCCCTCCTGCTCTCTCTCTCTCTCTCTACCTCCCTCCTCCTCTCCCTCTCTCTCTCTACCTCCCTCCTCCTCTCCCTCTCTCTCTCTACCTCCCTCCTCCCCTCTCTCTCTCTCTCTCTACCTCCCTCCTCCCCTCTCTCTCTCTCTCTCTCTACCTCCCTCCTCCCCTCTCTCTCTCTCTCTCTCTACCTCCCTCCTCCTCTCCCTCTCTCTCTCTACCTCCCTCCTGCTCTCTCTCTCTCTCTCTACCTCCCTCCTGCTCTCTCTCTCTCGCTCTCTACCTCTCTCCTCCTCTACCTTACTCCCTGCCTCTCCTGCATTCTCTTGCTCTGTCCAGCTGTTTCCTGCAGCGGTAGCGGCTGGCCTCCCATGCCTGTCTTGCATTTCCCATTCAGCTAGCTACTGGTCACCTCGCAGCACTTCCTGTTTGTGCTGACTCATTTCCTGTTCTCCCCACGTAGAGGAGTCTGTCTGTTTTAGGTGAAAGCCCAAGCATAGCTGCCAAACAGAGGGATTCAACTTCTCCCCCACCCGCCATCTCTCTCTCTCTCTCTCTCTCTCTCTCTCTCTCTCTCTCTCTCTTCCCCTCCCAGAAAAGCTGAAGAGACATAAAAATCTAGCACTTCCACCCATACGCACATATGCTTTGGAAAAAAAACCACACACACACAGGCATATTCTTTCAATTACAGCTTATTCCTAAGAAAACAGAATCATCTTCGGAGGACAAGTGCTTCATTTTGCGATTCCGATTCCCTCATTATTCCAAAGCACCATTTAAAGGCAACCTCGTGGTGGCCGCGTGCTCGTAACGACGCCGGGTTCTCGTCGTAGCCGGCCCAGTGGATAGCTCCAGGTCTTCATCTGGCCCTCTGTGACGCAGGAGGGCATGCGTCCCTGGCATCCCCACTGGGCGCGACACGTTTGCCGACACGCGGTTGTCCTGGTCGCTCCCAGGAAGGCAGTGTTGGCCTATCAGCCCTCTGCTCTGAGCGATCCCTTTATCACACGGCCCGCAAATAACACAACCGTTTAAATAATATCTCCAAATACAGACCATTAAAATAACTGTTTAAAAAACGTTGGCAGAGACATCAAAGTGGTCGGAATGAGCTGGCTCGTAAACAGATCGCCCCTGAAAGTACTCGCCACACATGCTGAGCTGGAGGGGTGGGGGTGGGGGCTTAAAGAAAACATGCTGGTGGAACAGAGACTGTTTGGGGCAATTAGGCTGATGCCAGATAGGGCCGTGTTATCGGCACTCCCCATCCAGGCCTCTATTTTATCTTTAATTGTAATTTGAAAAGAAGCCGGGGGCAATTAGGGCCCAGGAGGAGAGGTGGGGAACATGCCCCGAACACGCCCTAAACAACCGCACTGTGTTTGGCTGGGCTGGCACGATGTAGGACCCGAGAGAGAGGGAGAGGGAGAGAGGGAGAGAGGAAGAAAGAGAGAGAGAAAGAGAGAGAGAGAGAGAGAAGCAGGGGTAGGAGGAAGATGTTAAGAGTGTCCAATGAGCCCTGATTGAATCACTGCCAGCAGCATTCATATCCAGGTGCAGCAAAGTGCCCGAGGTCATGTGACCCACCGTGTATCTCGGCGGTAGACAACGGCTACTCCTCCACCCTGTACACATGCGTGACGCGCAGTCTCGGCTACACTGCACACACCGCCTTCGCACCTCCCAGGCTTCGCCTTTCCCTGCTCGTGCCAAACAGCTCTGTAAACACACGGCGACCGAGGCAGGGGAGAGGGAGGTCACCGAGAGCATCAGACTCCGTTCTGCCCCACCTGCACGGATCCGGTGGCGTTGAGAATGCGAGGTGGGAGATGAGTGTGATTTACGTCTCATTTCTGACGCTGCAATGCAAGGGCTTTTACTGCCCTCTGCTGTCTAATGTCTGTAAATGCAGCTTCCAGATGTGGAAAAATCAGGTATTGTGATTTGAAAGGATCCTTGTGTGTGTTTGTGGATGGAAAATACATGAGGTCTGTGGAACCCAGTAAGCATTAAATGCTCCTGTAGCCTGGTCAAGCAGTACATATTTTCTAACCCATACTGTAAGGAGTACTTAATAAATTGACTTGTATTTTGTGCCCCCGCGCAGTGCAGAAGCAGGCTATAATGAAAATGGGCTCAGAGCCCAGAGCCCAGGTGACCCCCAAAACCCCTCCTCCCACCCCGGGGTGCAGCTCTGAGTCGGCTCACTTTCTCCTCCTCCGTCCCAAAATAGCAAGCGGAACGGAAGGAAGTTTGCTTGCATGAGTAGCCAAGTGGAGAAAAGAAGAGGTGAAAAATAGAATGAAAGCAAAAGAGTGAAAAAAAAAAAACAGACCCAGAAGCCGGCAAAGATCTCTGTCTTTAATTGATTCCAAGTGTCCTGAATTTCAGCTCTGGAAGACACCCCTGGTCGAGAGGGCTGGAGCCCAGTTCAAGGCATGCTCTGTGAGTCCTCTAACAGTTTAGCAAAGCACAGAGGAACTCACTCTGTTTAGGCCCAGGGGTTTAAGGTCCAGGGGTTTAAGGCCCAGGAGTGTAAAGGTTTCAAACCACAGACGCCCAGACTCGACTTCTGCCAGAGAACTTCTCCGGCTCTTCATGGAAGCATTCCAGCCTCCGTTCCTGACCACCGAGACTCTACAGCAGGGCAGAGACCACCAACCCTCCATCAGCGCCGGGCAGAGAGGACGGACCCCAGGCCTTACTAACACAGCCGTGGCTGCTCTGTCTGACATACTAATCAAGGTTTCTCCCTAAGCTCGATTTCACCTCACACATACTGTGGCAATGCTCAAGTCCAAGGCAACTGATTCTGACGCTGTGAAAGGTCTTGGCCAAAGAAAGTGGTTTGCACGTGTACAGAAACTGCACATGACAGCAGTACTTATTTTTGAGTGTTAGTGTTACTCTGGTGTTATTAGTCTTTTTCCTGAAACCTTCATTTCACACTAGGTTACTTAAGTATCTTGTACCAGAAAAAGTAAACAACATTTGGACTTCTCTTTTCCAGCAAACTCCCACTCAGCTCCCCTGTTTGGGCAAGCACGTTCCAGCCTCAGACAAATCAGCTAACCGTGTCTGTTACTGCTAAAGCACATCTGGAGAGGCCATCTCTGCCATCTCACGCCGGCATCACACACCCAGAGGAACAGACCTGTGGGGGAGGGGGACCCAGGACCACCCACCCCCCCCACCACCCAGCGGACACCCACCCTTGCCATCCGGTTTGCCTTCTGAAGCCTCCTGATAAGGAGCCTTGGCAGGCGAAGCAGAGCTGGGCTCTTGCCTGGGTCACCGGGAATCCAGGAAGTGTGGATGATCACTCAGTGGCACGGGGAACAATGGAGAAATGCTGCATTGGAGCAGGGGAGATGGAAAGACGGAGAGAGAGAGAGAGAGAGAGAGAGAGAGAGAGAGAGAGAGAGAGAGAGAGAGAGAGAGAGAGAGAGACTCACTGTACATTCAGACCAGCCAATTTACTTCATGTTCTAGTCGATCGAATTAGAAACAAATAAGTTGTAAAGTCAGTGAATTTCTCAGATTTCTCAGTGACTTTGAAAGCAGCAGAAACATAACATTGTGCAGAGAGGTGAAGAGGTCCATGCATAGCCTTAGGCCAGTTTAGAGAGGGTTCGGAACGGAGAGTGTTCATCTCTGCCGCCCTCATCTCACCAATCAGAGGCATTGAGCTGAAAAGCACACCAGACCAAACACCAGACTGAACAACCTTCCCCATCTAGAGGTGCCGTGGACATGCTCATGACCCGCCGTAGGCATGGGGCCTGGGCTTGGCTCATCGAGACAAGCAAGTAATGGTTGTGTACTCAGGGCTGGCAGACACTCCGAGACGCTTAGTGCAGAAGGATGAAAAGTCTGTGTGTGTGTGTGTGTGTGTGTGTGTGTGTGTGAGCGTGGCGGTTAGACTGGCGTTGTGCGAGCCACGCAGCTGGAGTAAGTGTTCTGACTCATATGCTCAGACCAGGCCGTTCCCTCTCTCTGATTTATTGGCTGGCTTTTTTATCAGACGACTGCAAGCCGGGGCCTGCGGTACACCCTTCCCTCCACCCTGCACCCAGGCAGTTAGGCCTCCTGCACACATTGCCAAACCCCCAATATGTGCAAACAGACACACACACACACACACACACACACACACACACACACACACACACACACATACACACACACACACACACATATATTCAACACTACACTAAGATTCCATCTGGGATTCCATCTGCATGCATGGTTTCTATGAGTGCAATGTTCTATTTTTACTTACCTGTGTTACTGAACTATGGTATCACAGTGTTTTATGTACATGTATACTGGACATGCTTGTTGTGAGTATTCTACAACGACTTCGGCAGTCATGCTTGTAGGGATGAAAGAAAATAAAAGGTTTTGGGATTGCAGCGATGAGAGGCGAGGCAGGACACATTCACAGGCATGAGGGGCGTTTATTTAGGGCAAATCCAAAATCACCATCCTTGAGTCAACATGACATGGACTCCAATCCAGAAATTCAGGGAAGATGACACAACAGCGAAAGCAAGAACACCAGCAACAGCGACGACCCACAAACTGAACAGGAGACCACAAGGTACAAACACACAGCCAACTCAGGGGAAAGGAGACACAGGTAGAACCACTTGGGGGAAATGCAAGACACGGGATGAGTGCGGAAACAGAAACCAAAAATGCCGCCAAATCTCACATGGTGCTTAATGCAATGGAAACTGCTTCGCCAAAGGGGGGAAACTGTGACGGTAAAAAAAGAAAATTTTCACAGTGTAATTTTCTGTAAGTTAGAGCTATTTGGTCTAAGTACAGCCCTAGGATCTAAAAGACCATCACAGATGTGAAGGTGAATTTGTTATCCCTCCTTTTCTCTCTCCCTCTCTATCTCTCCCTCTCTCTCTCTCTCTCTCTCTCTCTCTCTCTCTCTCTCTCTCTCTCTCTCTCTCTCTCTCTCTCACCACCTTCCTCTCTTTCTTCCCTCGATCTCCGTGGTCCACCTCTGGCAATGCCTGGCGATGAGGTAATGTCTGAATTTGTAATCTGTCTGTGTGGGTCTTCGGGGGGGCCACGGCTTCCCAGTCGGCCTTTACTTTACGGTCCGACGCAAACACTCTGTCGCGGGCCCCCAAGAGACGGCCCATGTTAAGAAAACACGAACCTAAACGGACCGATCAGTGCACGCACCATGGTGCTCTGGAGAATACAGATGTATGACACACACACACACAGACACACACAGACACACAGATGCTTACACACAGCCAAGCAGTTATAGCAAAGCCATTATCCAGTGAGGTCAGTTTCATGCCAGATCAGAGAGATGAAACACAGCATCCTGGGGCAGTCCTGGGGCTGGCTGCCATGGTCAGACCCCGAGCCCAGTGACCACAGAATCAAACCTTGGTCAGCCATGAGGAGAAAGCTGTCCAAGCCACTAATTTGGGGTCGGTATTGGAGACCACAACATATATACACAGCATAACTCAAACCACCCACAAATGTGCCAAAACCAGAGACAAGGCTAAGACAGGATCTTTCCCTGCTGGGACTACTGAGCATGGTTGTCCACAGCGCATCCGTGTACCTGTTCTGCACATGGCACTGTGAGTTGCTTGGGCTTCTGTATGCACCGTGAAGGAGCGTTTTAGTAGCCCTGCGTTTTTGCCGGATCTCAGTCGAAACAAACTTAGGTTCATCCCAAGCTGCACTTACCTTCACACACCAGCAACAGCACGACACATTCACCCTTTCATCTTATACTTAAAAATGTACCACCTCTCCCTGCTCTTTCAGTTGAAATAGCAGTGAGAGGCACCCCCGTGCGGACGACGGTGTGTTTAAGACTGGAAGCGTCGGAACAGCTTCCTTAAAGTTGTACAAATAAACCATGGCAAATAATATATGTTTATGCCAGAGACCTTGAAGACTTTAGTCTTAGAAGCCATGCAAATGAATGATGAAAGGATAAATGTACAAAAATAAAGCCAAAAAGACAGAAGAACGCTCCAATGCGCCACCATTCATTTACAACAGTCTCTTTACAACGCTCCAACGCTCCACCATTCACACTTTGTGAATCATACA
This sequence comes from Electrophorus electricus, assembly GCF_041902795.1. Taxonomy (NCBI): domain Eukaryota; kingdom Metazoa; phylum Chordata; class Actinopteri; order Gymnotiformes; family Gymnotidae; genus Electrophorus; species Electrophorus electricus. Next base: position 123,635 of record NW_027658780.1, on the reverse strand, counting down.
GTTTTTTGGGGTTTTTTTGCTTTTGCTTTACTTTTTTTTTTTTTTGTCAAGGACTTTTATTTGATAAACTCTGGAACTTCGGATCTTTGGCTCTTTCTCTATGCATCCCTTACAATTGCCCTATGTAAAGCAGGCATGTGTCCTTCAAACATATAAAGCTCTGAGCACCGCACAGCCGTGCGATTCTCGCAAATTCCCCGGTTGCTGGTGGTACTGTTGCTGTTAGACGGGATATGGGACAGGGCGTGATAGTGGGGGGACTGGGACCTCACACTGACGTGTGGACCGCGTATTCTCACAGAATGTGCCGGAATACAAAACTCATATGGGATCGGTGCCAAGAGGCCTGGACAATTTAGTATCTACTCACAGTGCCATGTCCCTTATATTTCTATGTCTTAAGAGACGAGAGGGATAAAAATGGAAGCCATATACTGTGGAATTATCCCTCTATTCCGAAAAGGAAATTATTGGATTTTGAAGCTCTGGCCTGGCTTCCGCAGGGAAGGGAACGCGCTAGGGTTTTTTTTCTCCTTATTTTCTTTCCATCTGTGCCTCCATCTAAGACAAACACAAGCCCTACCTAAATGACAAATACACTACCGTTCCGGCCCTGCAGGTTAGATTTGGTCTCTTTGGCGAGTCTGCCGAGGTTTCACGGGGTGGCTACGGGAGCACGGGGAGGAAATGAAACCGATTCACAGTGAAGGGTCAGACCCCCCCCACGCCTCTCCCGGCACCCCAACCATCTGTTTGTCTGCTTTAAACAGCCGCGATTCGTTCCCAAATGGTTTGGGTTTGATAAATGGCACATGCTGAGCAATAAGTGCCACCTTACAGCCATCAGTGTGTAGTTTGCACCTGCGCCAATGGTAAAATGACGCTGGAGCTTCTGTTACTAGTGACAGGGACAGTGTGGTCAGCATTGAATTCCCAGCATGCAAATCAAATCAAATAAAAAAGAAACCTTCAGTGGCTCTTTCATATCCTTTTTTTTTCTCTTCAGTAATTTTATTAACACGCTTCTAATATAATCTCTTTCAGTGCGATTTTCAAAAATATTATGAGGTCAATAATTAAAGGCATAATTGGTGTGAAATTCTTTTAGTGATGATCTGTGCTGGTTGCTAAGAAACAAGAAAAAACAAAAAACAAACAAAAAAAAAAACCCGAATAGAAAGACAGATGAACCATGTGATGTTAAAATGCAGTCTGAGGTTGAATTCAGTCCTGAAACGACTCAACAACTAGAAAATGGAAGAGCACTCTCCAACATTTACCAAAGACCAGAATGGATTTGACCTCTGAAACAGAACCCTAAACTACAATTTCCCTCTTCCAGGCCCACACAGCAGAGTCCATGTGGGCCTTTAAGTACTGCAGCTATTAAATATACATACTGATGAAAATAACAAATGGAAATAATAATAGTATTCGTAGCACAGCCATTATCCAGGCTGTGATTAGTCAGTATCATAACCTAAGGACAGGCTGAATACTTTAATCGTTCCTTTGTCTGAAAACGCACGCGATTTCTCTCATGTTTCAGCGTGGGGACCGGTAACAGATACGGCAATCGGCTAATCACTCACAGAGCCGCGGTCGCCGGCCGTGGCGTGAGAATGTTGGGGACCTGCCAGGGCGGATTGATGAGCTCTTCCCCACGCGGCCTCCAGCAAGGCGGCCAGCGCCTGCCCGCGCCTGAGCGATGGCCTCATTTCCTCCGGGCATAAATCCACCTCCCCGGCGGGCACCGACGCGGACGCCTATTACATCAGGTATGGCTAGCCCACCCCGGCAATTACAGCCCACCTGTCTCTCTGCTGCCCGCTTTTAAATGCTCCCAGATGCCTTCGCGCTGTGTTTTAATCAATCCCAAGAATAACAGGACGGATTAAAACGTCCGACGCAGACTGCAGCAGTTGCTGGCTTCGTTCACGGGGATCAGTCATATCGGAGCTGATGATACTGGATTGGATCTTGTCTGCAGTCACTTTAAGCCAGAGCTAAAGTCTGAATTTTTACAGATTTTTTTTCCCTTTTTTCTAAGGGGAATTCACAGAATAGAACAAACTTTCTTTGTGGCTAGGCCTCCCTGCCCCCCCTCCCATCCCTGGCATTAATAACGGGCTGTCTAGAGTTGCAGTGCGGTGGCTGGCGGTGGGGTTTGGGTCTTTGGTCCCCTCTCCCCGCTCCTCCCCGTCAGACGGGCTGAAACCCTACCCTGCCGTTTCACCCTTGCTCATTTCATCTGCCACATCTCGGCACACATTGCAATGGTTAGGAGGGAGGCCTGACCCCGAGACCCTGTGACCTCCCCTCCGACAACACGTCCGCCCCAGGCCTGCCTCAGACGGCCCCCGGGGAGGCCCCAGATTAGGCCAGGGAGGTGAGGGCTCTGGTCCGCTTGCTCGGACGATTCGGCTCTGGCACCACCATTCCCAATCCTTCCCTTCCTCCACCGCTAGCTGACAACCGACCTGCAGGGCCACGGTAGCCCTGGTGGGCGGAGCCAAAGCCTGCTGGCGGTGCGTGCTGGAGCGGGTGGAGGAGTTGAGGGGCAGGCAGGCAGAGCTGGGTGCTGACCCCTCGCCCCTGCTGTGTGCTGACCCCTCACCCCTGCCGAGCGGCCCGACCATGCAGAAAGAGCAATTTGGAGGCCATGCAGAGCTGTCGTGGGTTAAATATCCCTGCCCTCTCTGTTTCTCCCTCCCTCTTTCTCTCTCTCTCTCTCTCTCTCTCTCTTCAGCGGTGGTTCATCCAGCCTCCCTACACTTAGCATACCCTCAAACCACTTCCCATTACCTGCCTTCCGGCCTGCTACACCCTCCGTTGAGCACCACTTCACCTTTCTCTGTTCCACACCCCAGCAGCCTTTACCCCTGGTCCTAATAGTCAGACTGCCAAACCGTTCATCCACGCTTCGCCCTCCCTTCACTTAAAGTAGATCTTTAATATTTATGGGGCCAATGCCAGAGGGAGGGTGGAGGTTGAGGCGGAGGCATTGGGAGCAGCTCCAACGGGGGGTGGGGTAGTGCGTGCGGGTGGGCGTGGTCTGGGTGGCGGTTAAGCAGCCAGAGCTCAGCCACTCTCCATGCCGAAATGATTAAGGCACAGGAAGCTGAACCTGACACGGTCGACACCAGTCCCACTACCACATCCTGGCCGCAAGAGGATTGCTGCACGCCGCCACTCCACGCGCCATGACAACCGGGACTGATTTACACCTCTTGATAAGAGGAACTGGGGAAAAAAGACACAATGGGTGTGGCCTAGAATTACATTTTTTTTTTTTTGACCATCTATAATGTCACAGTTCAGCTAATGATAAAATACATCCACCCACAGCTTTGCCTCCAGTGTCTTGGTGATTAACTGAGACTGATGACAACTCATTTAGGAAAGCTGGGAGCCATTTTTTTCATCCTGGGTTAAGCACTAGAGCTGGTGTTCACCAGAAAACTGCTGCTGATGCAAATTGAGTCAAGATTGTAAAGGGTTACTTGATGCCCAGGAAGCTGGCCCTGCCTGTACCCGAGACAAAAGCATATCCTGTCTCCTGGAGTATATCCTGTCTCTTGGAGTATACCCCCTCCCTTGGAGTATATTCCATCTCCTGGTCCCCTGTGATCACAATTTTGCTCTGCAGGCTCTTGAACATGTAGAAAAAATGTGAAAAGAAACGGCTAAAACAGTCTGTGCTCTGACAACCTCTCATACCACCCCCAGTTTCTTTCCTTCCTGAAATCCTAGCAGGGTTACACACTTGAGAAACTCTTGACAAAAAAAAATAAAAAATCTTGCATCCACTTGAGTTACCTCCCAGCATTCTATTGCATTATTTACATAATTTTTCAGCCTTTGGAGACTTGTGGCTGTTCTATAGTTACATGTAAAAATAAAACCCCCTTTTCTTCCTCCAGGCTTACAGATGAATGGAATTAATGGAGAAGAAAACTTTAGGGTCAAGAATGTCTCCGCACAGCTCTCTACTGCCCCCTCGTGTGGAGGGAGCAAAGCTCTCTGCTATGTCAGTTCAGAGTCAAGGTGCTGAGGAGCATTCTTCATGACTAAAACACCTGTCAGAAATTTCAGCAGACAGCCAAAACATGTTCCAAACATTCCGGTATAGACAATTAAGCTAGTGTCAAAATCTTTTCAAACGTCGCAGTCTGCAAAAATTATTTCCAACCAGTCCTGTATAGACACCATCTGTGTTTTGATTTGTGATATGCGGCTCTAGTTGAGTCTTTGTTGTGACAAGTATTTTTTCTTTATAACGAGTGTTTTGAATTTAAGTCACATATATGTGAAATGCCTCCACCCTGTATGGGAAACAGCATTTCCTGAAAGATGCAAGGACAGAGTGCAAAATGCGGAATTACAGCTCCTCCATTTCTCCTCAGTGAAGGCTGCACTCCTTGCAATGGGCTTTTTTTTTATAGACTGTCTAGCAAAATCAAGGTTATACAGCATGGCTAACAACAACCTGTCACAAACAGTGACTGATACAAATATTTGTTTGTGTGTTCACATTCAAGGGCATTTATCCAAGCACTTTTCCTTCCGTACATTACCAAGTTTGAAGTAAATCCCCTGACCGAAGGAAATCGCTATGAATAAAATTAAATAATCACTAAATTCCAGGCTGTTCAATCAGTAGGAAGAGGTTTAGGAGTCACTGGATTCTGTAAACTCCTACTGATTTAAAAGACAGCGATTTTGACAGTAGACAGCAATGATGATGGTATGTCTGAGAGAACAGTCCAATGAGCAGCAGAAGTCCACTGTAAGGTGATCTGTCGGTAGCCCCGCCTCACAGGCGCAGAGCGGAACGTTTGCGCGCAGCATTTCAGCCTCCGCGCAATGTTTTCTTTAATAACAGGGCACTGATCTGTTGCCATAGCAATACATAGCCTCCAGGGTCAGAGACCAGAGGGTGATGGTACGCTCATGGGTTTGGCAGCCAAATGCACAGTGTACCACCGTGCAGTTAATGACTTTAACCGGCCTGGTTGGCCCTCATCCTGCCCCTGGAGTACTAATTCCAGTGGTCGATTAACCTAGCGGAAATAAAGAGTTCAGTTAGTTAATGCAACATCCAGTCCCAAATAAACCTGCTTGGGAAGCAGAAGGGCTGATTTGGATAGTGTACCAGGTTTCATCATGAAACTAGGGAGCCACTTTCAGATGTGTGTTGTATATTGCAAAGGGCACAAAAATTTTTTTTAAATTGATGCCAGGTCCAAAGGACCTTGGGGCAGCATCCAATCAGGTGCTCACTAATTTGCATGCAACAATCACAGGTGCTTTCATTTGCATTCCTCTGGGCCTCTTGGATACTCTAAGACTGTAAAAATTGTTTTGTATTTGTGTGTGTGTGTGGGAGGGGAGTGTTTTGTGTTGCTTTTGGGTGTTTCGACAAGACTGTACAACAGTTTACTTGTGTTAGAGCAGTGTCCATTAAACAGTGGTGTTGAGTACACACTAGTTTTGGATGGGTTCAGATCCCTCAGTGCAGTAGGATCACGTGTTGCAACATAATTAGTCCCCCCATACCAGACAGGCGTACCTGAAGAAGAGGTGTGTGGAAATGTGAGATTTCTGAAATTTGATTTATTGAGATTAGTATGGCAGATAATAAAAAGACCTTTTAGAATCAAGCATTCAGTACCACACCACTGTCCAAATACACATTACTGTTATGTCATGTTTTGGCTGTTATGCAACTTTTCCTAAGCCTTCAGTGTGCACAAACACACCAACACCCACACCCACACCCACCCACACCCACACACACTCCTCTATCCACATTCAACTGCTTCGTTCTCCCTTGGTCTCGCTGATAAAGCTTATGCGGAGGTGAAGCTAGCTCTGTTTTACGAACACACAGACAGACACACACACACACACACACACACACACACGAAATAAAAAGGAAATGTGTGACCGTACTAGAGGGCCCAGTTCAATAATGATCTACAGTGAGGGAACCAAGGAGAACTACAAACTTCAGTTAAGAACAAAGAGGAAGTGGAATGAATGGTGAGGCATGCAGACAGAGCGGTGGAGCAGAGCGCACTGCTGACCAGTGGGATGCTGTCCTCTGTCCTCTCTCTCTCTCTCTCTCAGTCCCATTTACACTGTGAGTCTTCAGATTCTCCTTAAGGAGTAAATTTGTGATTTTACTTGTGCTTTCAGTTAAGGAACATACAGAAAATACAGAGAATAATAACTATATATATATATATATATATATATATATATATATATATATATATATATATATATATATATATATATATATATGTCACATTACTAACAGCAGTACTGACTGTGAGGAAAAAATGTGAAACAACAGAGAGAGAATACAGTGCACTGCGTTTGCTGGCAGGATTCTTCGACACCAGACCACGTCAGCCACGTCGGAGGTGTGTTTCCCTAGAGAGTGCAGCTGAGCCGGTCCGTCTGCCTGCACTTGAGCAGCTTCAGTAAGGTCTCCATCTTGTGGGCGTCCTTCTTGAGGCACATGAGCGAGTTGTATTCGTGGAAGATGGAGTCGGGGACCCCTAGCTGAGGCTCGGACAGCGCCTGCTGCAGTGCGGCCGGCGGCGGAGCCGCGCCGCCCTCCTCCTGCATCTGGAGAGCAGGATGAGGAGGTGAGATGGAGGGGGGTTTGGAGTCAATGCATTATAGACGGGGCTGACCTTCTTCCAAGACGCAATTATACTGCACGATAGCAGCACTAAAACACCTCAATAACACCAGGAATGGATGCATGATAGCTTTGTCATTTTCAGCCTGTTAAGTATGACTGGCGGAGGACTGCCAAGGACAGGACTAAGAGGAAATGAACCTACTTTTCCATTTTGGTCATTCACATTTAAGTACTAATTTTTCAGTTCAGATTCATTATTAGCTTTTTTTTGGGGTGACAGCACCAGGCTGCTTTGCTGTCGGTCATGTGTCTCTCTGCCGAGCTTTATCATATCAATTTGAGATTGAGAGAGAGAGAGAGAGAGAGAGAGAGAGAGAGAGAGAGAGAGAGAGAGAGAGAGAGAGAGAGAGAGAGAGAGAGAGAGGAAATAGATAGATAGATAGATAGATAGATAGATAGATAGATAGATAGATAGATAGATAGATAGATAGATAGATAGATAGATAGATAGATAGATAGATAGATAGATAGCAACTAGCATAGCAACTAGCAATCTTCAGTTCTACAGTTCTTTTTGTATCTTGGGGCTTCTCTGCAGTTCTATACTCTACACCTTTACTCACTGCTCTTTATTCAGTACTCACTCGGTAGTATTAAGTAACTCAGGCCATTCAAATAACAATACTTTACTTTGATAATAGGCAACCATAGCCCTCTGTGCATGAGCGAGGGGTTTAGGGCCTTACCATACTGATCAGAAGCACCACTCCCTGCTCCAGTCTGGTCAGTTTATCAGACACCCACTTGAGCTGGCTGACCAGAGTGTCTGGCGCGTGGTCGTTATTCTTCAGGGAGGACTGCAGGTAAGTCAGGGGCTCCACCCAGGACTGTGCCAGAATTAACATGTAGTGGAGAAGCCTCATGTCCTGTAGAGGGCGGAAGAGAGCCTGTGAATCCAAAGAGGCCAGCTTTACAGGAGAGGTCGTTCTGCAGCCGCTGTCCTCGTAGCCGAATCAGTCTGTGCTTTTTGAAACACGAAACGGCCCAGGGGTCACGTTCAATCGCTCACTGGTCCGTGACACCTGTGCAAGAGGCATTCAGTGGTTGTCGAGCAGGCGGCCAGTGCAACAGAAACGCGCTCTGCTCAGACAACACTCAGCAACGATCACTTCTCACCACCAAAGCCATCAATGAGAGTGAAATTAGAGGTTAAAAGGGTATAATATTGAAATCTGACGTGCCTGGCTCGGCAGAACAGAGCGGAGCTTTGTGTGACCTCTTCCCCTTGCATGGATACAACCTGAAAGTCCTTATGAAAAGAAGCGAGAATTCTCCAAGCCAGCCAGCCAACTAACAAACATACAAACACTCAACGCGAGTGCAAAACATACTAATGCAGGTTGCCAGATATAATGCACGGCACCCTCCCTCATGACGGAACAGGAATGAATGATGAGGAAAGTGAGTTTGGTGAAGGATGCTGAAGTGTTCCTGGTAAGACATCTCAAGGTTTCATGTTTGGTTTTTTTCTCATATGATGGAACCACTTTCACTATTTCTCAAAAATCAAACAACACTGGGAAATGAATACATCCAAGCAACCTCAATAACTTTGCACTGAAATAACGTGGCCAAGTGTACACCAATCAACAAAAGTATGTGTTCAAAAATTGGAGCCCTCTGCTGACCTTGGCCTAGCACCAGAACTGTGGTTGTTGTTACTGTGGTTACAAATAATTTTTGGTGTATAGAACACTACTGTAATAGAGTGCAACAGAGTGGCGTACGGGTGTTGTCTGGAAAACATGTGAGTGGTCTCACACCGTTCACATTTGCTTCTACTTGGTGTTATGGGTGTGTATTGAGAGCAGAAGTGATTTTTTTTTATTTCTTTGTTTTCAGTCCCAGAAAATATTTGCATCATGTGTTTTTCTACTTCAAAGGGTCTAGCATGAGTAACTAGTTTGGAGTAACTAGTTTGGTTAACTTTTACGGGAACTAAAAGGCTTAATTGTTTTTATTTTTTTGTAAATTAATGAAAATGAAAATACCGAAAAACCAGCTGCTCACCGATATCTGCTGGATCTCGGTCTTGGATCCCAGGTTGGGGAAGGACATCGACGTACACGTGCCACCCCCCTGGTTCTTCAAGCCCCTCAGTGGATAAGGAATATACAGCTCCTCCTGCGAAGCAACACAATGCAGACCATTGGTCCATGCTCACCCCCTAGACCTCCGCATCGCAGCCAATCAGATACAGAGGAAACAGGTCCTGTGTCACTGTTCACGGTTGTATCTGGTAACTTTGGTTTTGAGACTGCAGGGTTTAACACCATTGTATGTCCATTGTAGGGTTTGGATATAAAGATATATTTAGAATTACTTCCACAGAAACTGATAACATATGATAATACATAACAATCTATATCTATAGGTTAAAACACTGCATTGCTATTTGTAAAGAGGATGTCACCAAGTTGTAGGGGTGCTTTAATATTCCATAATGGCTTTGCCTTAGAAATTGCTTAATATTTCTATGAAATATCTCTCTGTCTATATCAGTCTGATTAAACATTTCATTAATTCAGACTCTTACAGAGGAAAATAAAATTTTTTTCTTAGTAATGACACTGTACATTGCACATGCAATAAAGCATATAACTGTTCTACTTGTGTTTTTGTTTGAATCAAGTATCACTACTTACAATTAAGCTTTGTTAATGCACTGTTATACTACACATATAACCACTGATGAGAGCAGGTATGATATGCAGTGTTAAAGACAGGTGTGAACTACAGGTTCGTGTGCAGGGTTGAGTGTGTGCTACTACTGTGTGGGTGAGGAGTGAGGCGTGAACTCACATACTGATTGCAGACTTCCTCAGTGATGCGGTAAATGAACTCGGCATGCTGGGTAACGCGGTCCAGCAGCTTGTCCTGGGAGATGGAGGTGCAGGGGACAGGAGAGCTGGACTCATCGGCGCAGTTAAGGGGCAGGGCCACGGACCCACGGAGCAGACACAGCAGGCAGGCCTGAATCACTGACACACACACACACACACACACACACATACTGACACGAAGAGCTTTGAGGAGCAGTATATCAAGTGCTAAGCCTTTAACAGGTACAGCTGACACACAGCCTGTCTATTTATTCACTAAACATTTTACACTAAACTGTTTGCACCCGCATTCAGATAATAAAGTAACTATGAAATAAATATAATAACATGTTTTCGATTCTGTCAGTACGAGCTCCACACTGCAAAATAAATGTGAAAGATAATTTAAACATATCGAATTCTCTTTTAGAGAGAATTCAGCTGTTTAGTTAGCTTACTGCTTCGATAAAAGACAGGAAGGATACCTTGAAGCTTGCACATTCTGCAGGTATTGGCTTTGACCTCGAACTGACATCTGCGCTCCAAACTACCTTTATATAGCAGTGGACGAACGGCACGCACATGCATTGGCACATGAAGAGGGCTAGCATGAGTGAGTGTGGGAGGATATGACCCTTTGCCCTCTAGGTCAATTCATAAATATGCAGAATATATATGAGGGAATACCGACACCTTTGCCAGAGCGGGTAATCACTACTTCATGAGCACAGCTGGTCCATATGGATTTTTAAACAGTAATTCTTAAATAATCACAATTCCAAAATTAATATTGCCTAAAATTCACATCTATAATTCAGATAGATGCGATCGATTGAATCGATTTTATTGATTTCCAAAGAAGATGAATAATGTCCAAATGGCAGCTGTGAACACTAATAATCATGAATGTATGTAAATGGCCATTTCATAGCCCAGTGACCTGCAGATGGTCCACATTTTAATTCCTCTCCACCTCTCAGCCCACCCGAGCCCAGCCTATGCCCCCAAGTCTACGCATGTGTTACTGGTGTCTTTCCTCTCGCACTGCTGTCCACCTTGAACAGCGCTTGTACAAAATATAATGTGGGCAATAATCTAATGAGTTGGATTTAATTAGGTTTGTTTTATATTCTAAAGGAAGGAACTCATCTGGGCAGTGGTAGCTCAGTGGTTAAGGTACTTGACTAGTAATTGGAAGGTTGCCAGTTCAAGCCTGACCACTGCCATGCAACCTCTTCTTTGGCCGTTCTCTGCACACCGCTACAGTCCTCCATGCCGCCTTTCCTGCTCCCCATCGCTTGGTGAGAAAGTCTCTGGTGTTCCTCTCGAAGGAGGTCTGCTCCCGTGAACCTCCAGTGATCCAAATGCAACCGGAGAGGGAGTAAAGGTCAGTGTCTTATTACCGACAGCTCCACGTGTTGAATGCCTTGCATTTGTCAGTATTGCATCTGTCACCTATAGGAAACATATTAGATATTCCTCTTTCAGATGAAAAAATTCCATTTTTCATGGTTTCCAGCATTATATGTATTTAACACTTTTATACACATTTTCTTATATTGGATGTTTGTGTTATTGTGTGCAGCAGGGGAAGGTGGAGAAGCTGCAGGTCTTTCACAATGCTGATAAAATGAAACGCGTGTTTACATAAAGAAAATTCTGTTGTCCGTCTTAGCAGTTCTGGATGTGGGCTGAACGTGATCAAAGGAATCCCTTATCCAGTGCAATCAGCTCCTGGCTACTGAAATAACATGGCAAGGGCATAACATAGAACAAGCCCTTGATTGCAGGCTTTCCTACATCTTCCTGTCTCTGTCAACCACGCATTTGGGGCTTAAACTGACTTCAGCATTAAAATAATGGGCTGCATCTGTTGCTTTTCATAATTTGAGAAACTCAGTATTTCAGAGCCAAAGTGGTGTGATCTTACATAAAAGAGTACAACCAATGCTCTCCCTCATTACGACTCCAGACATGCTGTGTGGATCGTTTGTCTCTACTGCATTTTGCAAAGCTATGGAAGAGCTGGCGAATGAAAAGAATGAAGTCTGCCTTCAGAACCGCGTGGCGTGGAGATGAAAGGACAGTGTTAACAATCAGCACTTCCTTCTGGTGGAGGCATTCGGCAATGACTGAGGTATTGCTTTGTGTGAGCCTGAGGGTCAATGGGAAGTCAGGTAGGAGTGCTCTGTACAAAGGTGTTTCCACCTGCGCGATGAAGGAGGCCATGACACAGAACTGGTGCGGGGATGGGAGACGTCAGAGGAGCGTTTCCTATTCACACGGAGATTCAGGGACACCTGGAGTCCATCTGGACCTGCACACACAAAGACAAGGCACGTAGCCTGATCCGCCCAGCAACCCGGCATTTTATACAGGGGAGCGGATTTGCTTTCATGTACGGAGGATTAGCGTTTAACCGGGACGAACTGAAGGATATGCAAACGTGGCCACACAAGCACTCAAAAACACTGATTCATAGAACGGAAAATAATAATAATTTTTTAAAAAATCAAGCTTGAAGCAACAGAAATAAAGAAGAAAAAATGTAATTAGTTTTGCAAGTAAGTTATGTTACTCAGATGGCCCCTAAACATTAGAGCTGAATATAAACATGACAAGCGAGAGAGAGGGAGCCAGTAAATATTTAAAAAACTTATTTCAGTGCAATAATTGTCATTATTGTTTTTTAGCCTTTGTAAGTTCAAAGCATGAAATGCTACATATTATCAGGTAAAATGTTTGATTGATGGCAGTGACAAGATAATCTTCATACCTGTCTCTGTTCTGGTATTTTTTTTATCATGAAGTCTGGGCACTCCATCCATCCATCTATCTATCTATCTATCTATCCATCTATCTATCTATCTATGAAGCTAATCTGTCACCACCTCCCCATGTGGTGATTTGTGGTCACCCGTGAGTTTAAGGTTAAGCCTCATTTGGCAGTGGAGAGGTGCTTCAGACAGAACCATCAGATAGTGGGGTGATAACAGGCCATCTAGCCCTGGTTCTCCCTTAATTCTCACATTCCCCTCTCATCCTCCCAGTCCACAGCAATCACAGCATTAGTAGGTAAACTGTGCCAGTGCTAAGCCCTGATGTAGGAGGGTACCGTTCCTGGCCACCTGTGTCCATAAGCCCCTGTGAGGGACTGCGTGGCCTGTCAGAGCACGTCCGTTTAAGGGCCGCAGAGAGGTGAGGTGTGAGAGAGCTGGCCCTGAGTACACGAGTACACATGTGAATATTCAACTCTTCCTGACGTTCGAAGCCAATCACGGCACGAGCCACTCTCTTCTCCATGCTGTGACTACGCTGCTGTTCGGCGCCGCGTGGTGTGTGTGTAAATGTGTTATGCGCAGCTATAAGGCCTGTCTTGATTTTGTAAGTCAATATGTATGTATTTGGGCCAGACTGTTGCTTTTGCACGACAACGGCTGAGACAATAAACGTCCTTGAAAGGAACTCGTCTGCATTACTTTGAGGCTATCGGCGCTGCCAGGCGACTCAGTTTGCGCGAGAGCATTCTTCCCAATGTCCCTGTTTGCCTTTGTCTCGAGATAAACAAACAGTGTCCAATCTTAGCCTCCTTCTTTCCCTTCCAGTCCCAGAAAAAAATGCAAAGATAAAACAAAACTAAACAAAACAAAGAAGCAGAATAAGGTTGGTAGCTACACAAAGCAACGGCATCTCTACTGGCGTCAGTCATCTGCCATACTCTGTTTTAGCTTAAATCCCATGTGGAGTTCCTTAAAATGGGGCTAGACTGCAATCCGGCGATAATTTCCTTCACTGTTTTATTTCCTCTCTGACTGAAGGGCTACATTATGCGCTTCTGCAACACATTTTCCGCGTGCGTTGTCACGCGTAAATCTTGACAAACGCCGGCAGTGCCATCGGCGACGGTGAATAATAAGCGCGAGCTCGCGCTCTTTTATGCGTGCGCGCTGCGTTTACGAGTCCACTTCCAGCAAGCTGCGGTCTGATAAACGATGGCCATTATCATTTCAAACATATTAAACCAAATGTAATAAACGTGCAAACGTAGCACGTGCGCTCCGAGAGAAGTTAAGCCCAGAGTGCAGAGCGCCACCGTCGTCTGTTTATTTATTTATTTATTTATTTTTGGCGCCGCGGATGCATTAAACGGCGCAGAACGGGCACCGTGATGGTGTTTAACGAGGAGACAGAGAAACAAAGCGGGGACCTGCGCGTTTTACAGCTCGCGCCCTAGTCCGTGCGCGCGGAGGCGAACGTGCGCATAATCGTGCATCTTTACGACCGTCACAGTTAGGTCACCGTTTCATCTGCTTTCCAGCCCGTGGAAATGAATGGCGATAAAGTAAATATTTCATATATTAACGCAGCGGCCTGTTTTGATTCGAAAGTACATATTTCGCGGGTCAGTTAGTTTAATAGAGAACTGACTAAGGAAGACACTCCGGTAACTTAAATTACATGATCGTGTTGATACAGACGACAAACATCTTTTGCTGTTAGGAAATCCACATTTTTAATGTCGTCATGTTACGTAGGTATAAATTTGCTGTCTGAAATAAAGGCTGGTCGTTGGCCTTGATCTTACTTCTATAGAGAGACTTTTTCATATTGTTATTGTGCAATATAAACTGTATAATGTAAGGAGATTTATTTATGCGTTGCGTCCCTGTACTGTTGTGGTTGAGTTACTCTGGATTGGTCAGCAACATCTTCAGTTATGTTTTCCCTTCGTCTTGCTCTCTTTCTTTCTCTCCGTTTCTCTCACTATTTCTAGTCCTTGCTCTCTCCTGCCCTGTGTCTGTCTCTCTTTCCCTTTCTCTCTTCCTCTTCACCTCTCTTTGTATATTGATAAAAAAAAAAGAAGTCTGGTATATCTTCTGTGTGTTTGTGTTTTTTTGTTTGTGTGTGGGTGTATCGCTGCTTTTTCTCCAAGTGAAGATGGTGTTGTTGAGAGATGACAGTTCTGGGGTACTGGTACGTTACCATTTTGCCCCAGGAATAATTAAGCTCTCTGTGATAACACAATGCTGCCACACACACGCCCACCCGGTCCTGTATCTACCCAGCCGGTCCCTTATGCCTGTACAACTGCTGCTCCTGCCCACGGCCTCAACACTCCCCCGGGCTCAACCCCCAGCCTACACACACACACACACACACACACGCACGCACGCATCACACAATAATACCATCATCAAATTGTTTATTTCTGTAGCTAAACACAGCAAACCTCAGTAAACAAAATGATTTTTTTGGTTGTGAAATAAATGTGCAACAATCAAATTTTTATGTTTTGCTCTGGAGACATTTTCTTACACACAGCAAGGCAAACTGCCACTATGTGACAGGTGCATGTGTATATGTTTGTGTTTGTTTGTGTGTATGTGTGTGTGCATTGTTTCATGCATGTGTGTGTTGTTTTTTTGGTGGGGGGCACTCCTGTGAAATCCCACGGCAGGCAGACCGGAGATCCCATTTGGTTCTGAGAGTCTGATAAGGAAGTATGTGAGGCATAAAGCCTGTTGATGAGATTGGTCAAGGCCCTTCCCATGCATGCAGAAGGCTGGCAGGCGAGCCACTCTGAGGTACAGCCCAGCTGGGCTCACCTCCTCCCCAGGTAAACCCCGTTATCCCTCACCCCCTGGAAGAACCGCACAGCCGTCATGGCCGCCAGAAGAAGTCCTCACGTTTTATCATTTATTCACCTTTCTTTTTGTCATGTAAGCTGCGTCTGGCGACTGCCGGAGGAGAAAGCTACTTCGGATTCCCTTTCCTTCAAAGGAGGCTCTGGTGAATCCAGCAGGCTGGTTTGCAGACAAGCCGCTCCTATTCGAAAAGAAAGGACACACATTTTCAAAGTGGAGTGTGATGGATTACGTCCTCCGTACACTATGTGCCTGTTCTAAGCAACTATCGAAATCTGTCTTTCTCTTGGTGCCTGTGCGGATGGAGAGGAGACAGAATGAAACCAGAGAGATGATTTTCAAGAGATGAGGTTCCCTGTGCCTCTCTCTCTGTCTTCGTCTCTCTCTGTCCTTCTGTGTGGCTTTGTTGGATCACAGGCGTCATGGAGGAGGAACCCAGTCCTGCAAGCACTCTACGTGTCAGGTGTTGGGCATCCGATCCATCCAGGACTGCGTGAGAGGACAGATGGCGGCTCAGAGATACCTCATGCATAGCCAGAGCAGTCTTTCTGTCATGGTCTCTCTCTCTCTCTCGGTCTCTCTTTTTTTCAAAGTGACTGCTGTGTCTGGGTTCTAAATGTATTTTGGGTGTCTGACGTGATTTCCGCATGCATTTCACCTTGGCATGACAGTTTCTAAATTTCTAATGATTCAGGGATTTTATCTTTCTTACCTGGTCACAGCCAGCTTCTTCCTCTTCTCTCTCTCTCTCTCTTCTTTCTTTCTCTTTCTCCCTCTCTCTGAACTCTCTCACTTTGCTTCTCCTCTTCCTAGCTAGTCTCATTTGTTGCTCTTTTGAACACATACAGATGTGCTTCTAATGTGACTAATGTGAAAATACATTATAAGACACCGATGATGCAGGAGCAGTGTTGAAACTCAAACAGAAAAAAAACAAACATTTATATCTTACACTGAAAATGATTTTATTTTCTTTGCGTTTCTTTTTGGACACTTTGTTCACCAGGTGGTAAATGGCCCCACTGACTTTCTGGTCACCATGGTGATCCCTAGGCTGGTGTGGCAGTATCCTTTGCCAACTTGGACCAATCAGCTTGTGCCTAGTTGCCTTCTTGAGAACCTTGGTGTATAGAATTTGAACCTCAGTGTAAGATATGCAAGACTCTATTGACATCTCTCTAAAGTCCCCACTGACGGGTCTAACACAATTTTGATTCAACAATTTGACTCTTTTCTTGATTTTTCATTTAGACTATTATTTACAAGTCATTAGACCCATGTGATGGAAAAGTACTTTCTTGAAGAAGGCGAATCAGTGCCCGAGACTTCTCAAGCACGGCCGCTTGCAAGTGCTCTACAATGAGGGTCTGAGTGTCCCGACAGCTTGGTCCCGATGCAGGGCTTTCTCGCCCAGCGCCTTTGCAGGAAGAAAAACCATAAAATAAAACAAAACCCAACATTACCTATATGTGCAGAGTAATTAGGTCCATGGAGGTTCTGGCCAAAAGACTGGTCCTAAACACACTATTTTCTCCTTGTTTTCCTGCAGTGCACATCGCCGTGATTGTCAGGTAACATTTAGAAAGTCCCGCCGCCCCGGTTGCCATGCTGAGCTGTCATTCTCACCTGGCACTGCCTTCATTGAGATTCAGGCCAACGTCGTGGAGTTGGCCAGCTCCCGTTTGAAATGAGATTTGACCGTGGGGGTCGACTGTGGGGGTGGGATTGTGGGGTTGGGAGGTTGGGAGTCCAAAGGGGGTTAGTACAGAGCACACATGAATAATATATTGCTTGCACACAGGCATCATAATCAAACAACAGAGCATAACTGTTTTCCCTTTTTTTCTAATAATGCATTTTTTCATTGTTTGGCTGGCGTCATGTTTCCTGGAGATTTGGCCTCCCCCGCTCTTCTCCCTGTGTGGATCTTTGCCGCCGGTGGTGGCTTTGGACTTCCCTGTACCAGACGCGGCACGAGACCAGCCGCATTCTCAGACGCCCTCTGATTTCCAGTGTCTGCACCTTTCAAAGGGCCATTATGTTGGCTTGAATGCCAGCCGTTTGTAAGCGCAGATCGAGGGCTTTCCACGCACAGAGGTGCCTGTGCTTCTTTAGAAACCAGCACAACCTGGCAGTCATTAAACCCTGCAGAGTCTTACTCTGTGAAAAAGAAACCATGGCGACGTGATCGCCAGCTCATTACCGACACTGCAATGCAGTTTCTTTTCTGTTTTCTTTGTTTTAATACTCCACAATTACATTTATTTACATTAGTTATCCAGAGAGACAGCCCCCTAAAAGGAAGGTGAGGTGACGTACCGTCTTTGAGGCACATGACAGCAACCATCAGCTGGGACCAAACCTAGCACCACTGTACAGCCGACGCACCAGCATTTGCAGCGAACCTACTCGCTTCTTGTGCGTCTGGCTCAGTGACCTCCTCCAAATAGTTTGTGCTGATTCTGATTCGCAAGCTGGGGGGGTTGAAGTGGCAATCACATGGCACAAGAACGTGAGCGGACAGAAGGCACAGTGGAACGCAAGCCAATCCCCGATACTCGTGACCTTCCACTGCCTGTCTGTCATTCGCCTGCATGGAGAGAGGCTGCAGACAGGGCAACCAACAGCATGAGAGGGGTAGAGAGATACAGACAGAGGGAGAGACAGACAGACAGAGAGAGAGAGAGACATAAACAGGCATGGCTAGAATCTCGATCGTGTCCAGCTTTTCCAGTTTCAGTGGTACCTCAACATAGTTCTCCTTGGCTGTATGGACTGTTTTTCATGCCATCGTGACACACTGAATGCCTTCTCGTTTGTTATCAAAAACACAACATGCCTTTCTTTATATCACAGTCTTTTGTGCACAGCCATTTAAATGCAAACAATAATAACGAAGGGCTCTGCATAAAAGAGGTCTGCTTGTTTCATTCCAGGAACTGAATTTCCGAAGCACGAGCACGGGATGGTTGTGTCCTGAGCTGTCCCAATTCTTGCTCCTAATCCCATAAAAACACGAGCACAGGATGGTTGTGTCCTGAGCTGTCCCGATGCTTGCTTCTAATCCCATAAATACACGAGCACGGGATGGATGTGTCCTGAGCTGTTCCGATTCTTGCTCCTAATCCGGTAAAAACATGAACACGGAATGGTTCTGTCCTCAGCTGTCCCGATCCTTGCTTCTAATCCTGTAAAAACACAGGCATGGGATGGTTGTGTCCTGAGCTGTCCCGATCCTCGTTCTTAATCCTGTAAATGACACTCAGTTCATACTTGTTTTCTAACGATTTGCTAATGACAAAACTGCAAACGAATGACAAGCAAATCTATAGCCATTATTCCACTATTGTTTTAGTGGGTTGAATGGGTTAGGTGTAAGGAAATTATGTGCAGTAGCTGTTTTGATCACTTGGGCTAATATAGGGGCGACTGAGAATAAAACAGATCAGAGTGACAGACAACAGCCTAGAGGAAGCCTGCACCTTAATAATTCACTCTAAGACACCTGCCTATCAGAGAAATGTTGGCATTTCTTTAGACATGGCT
The DNA here is from genome assembly GCF_041902795.1 of Electrophorus electricus. Taxonomy (NCBI): domain Eukaryota; kingdom Metazoa; phylum Chordata; class Actinopteri; order Gymnotiformes; family Gymnotidae; genus Electrophorus; species Electrophorus electricus. Next base: position 104,904 of record NW_027658780.1, on the reverse strand, counting down.
GGGTAACATAGAGCTACACGCACATTACTAACCAAAAACATGGTCTGAGGTCTGAGGGACTCAACACACACACACACACACACACACACACACAAACACACCTACACACACGCAAAGACACACACACACAAACAAAACACATACACACATGCTATAACCAGTGCATGCACTGAGAGAAGGAATCTCATGTTCAAAATTATTTGAAAAAAAAACTCCAAAAAACAGAAACATACCATCACCTGCTTGCAAAACAACCTGCTTGCAAGTGTTTCTACTATTTTAAGAAAGTTTTCCAGTACTTTCTGTGTGTGTGTGTGTGTGTGTGTGTGTGTGTGTGTGTGTGTGTGTGTGTGTGTAACTAGAGATTAAGTCATACCTGCACCACCTCTAATCTCTGGGGTTGGAATCCATCATCTTGGTAATGTCATGCTTCCACAGAGAGAGAGCGAGAGAGAGAAAATACGATAACTACAGCTGAATCACAGCACACCCCCTTCCTTTCTGCTCAAATCTAGGGCACTTTTTGTTTTGATTTCCATCTCAGAGGTTTCCATCTTTATCTACCCAGCTCCCCACCTAAGGCAGTGTGAGTTTGGGAGCAGGGTGTGCGTGTGTGTGTGCGCGCACGTGTCCAGTGTGCCGTATGGTCTGTAAGTGTGACTTTGGGCTGGATGCATGTGTGAGTGTGTGAGTGACAGATGCCAAGTGTGCATTCTGGATTTATGTGTGTGTATCTGCTTTTCTGCTTATGCTATCAGACTGTGTACCAGTGTGATAAGGCATGAATGTGGTTCTGGAGCAACAAAGGGATAAAATCTGTCTCACACACACACACACGCACGCACACGCACGCACGCGCGCGCACACACACACATCAGATAACTGCACAGAAAAGACAGGAAAAGGAGTTGGCCTCATAAAGACAGTTGTGTCATGAAGGGAGTCCTCACAGGTACTGATATCTCTGTCAAACGTAGATGGGTCTCTTCAGACACACAAAAAGGAGAAATGGAAAGAGGTGGTGGGAGAGAGAGAGAAGGATCCACCGAGAAATAATAAAATGGCTGCCTGTCTGTTCTACACTGTCTAACACACAAATACATTGTCAACGGCTTTGTATTTTTATTTATTTTTTGCTCATGTATTTTATCTTTTTTTCCCCCACTATTGCCAGTTCTACTTCTGGGATGTATAAATTGATTTGGTCATCTTTTACACAGTGAAGAGCAAAGAACACTGAGCCTCAAATGTACCCCGGTGCCAAATCGAAATGGTCAGCCTGTCACGAAAATAATGAAATCAATGTACATTAGCAACCAACATTCACCACCCTGACTCCTTCAGAAAGATGGCGTATCACGAAGCTGTGAACTAGAAATGAAGGCTGTGAGGGTTAATACCGAAGTCTGTTTTCTGAATGGATTCGTGGCGCGCTCCCGTCCTCACGCCTTCTATAGATCCTGTAGCACACCGTGAAGGGATGGCCAGTAGGCGGCGCTCTAATCAAGCCTGCATGCTCGGCCTTTTCTGGGCGTCAGTGAACAGATGTGAGCAAACGAGACTAATGGTCAGAAATGTAATTGCGGTTAAGAGGGAATTTGACAACAACGAAACAAGACGTGAAACGAGTGTTATACACGGTGCATAATATATTTGTGCAACTGTTGTGAACACCAGAGATAATTTTCTATTCTATCTTAATAGCCTCATCAATATCGTGCATTTCAGTCAGAAGTGTGCTTTTTTTAAACATGTATCCGTATGATGATCCGGCGTTCTCGAGTCACTTGTGTGATCCCTCGCCGAGACGATGCAGCTGAAACGGACCCCAGACGAAATACCCCCCAACCAGCCGCGCACACACACTCTCTCTCACTCATTCTCTCTCACTCACTCTCTCTCTCCCTCCCTCCGTTCATGTAAGCGCATACATCAGTCTTGTAGCCAAAAGACAGATTCTTTTCCACGATTCTCCACCCCTCATCCTGGCTGGTAATGCGGAGGCTTGATCGCCAGTTGGGATTTAACTAGGTGAGCCGAACAAGGAATCTGCGACGTAAGCAGTTACCGGCCGTGTCGGATCATCGCAACCTAGAGCCCTCCGCCCCCGCGACGCTCTCAATTACGCCGGCCAGCCGTGAAATGGGAGCGTGGCGTGACGCTGCGGGTAGACGGGGCGCGCGGGGAGGCTGCGAGTCCAGCCACGCGTCGGCCCCTGCAGGCACGTGGGGATTCGCGTGCACGTGGCAACTCATAAAGTTCCTGAGTTCGTAGCACCGTTATGGCGGAGCAGAGGTCGTCCTCCTTCTCTGCTGCGCCCTGTCACTTGCCGGTGCTGAGCGTCGTCCCGGATAGAGTGGGCGGGAGGACGGACGGGGGGTCGGTCGGGCGAGACTGTTGCAGCAGTCTATTAACCTGAGCTTCTCGTGGATCAAAGGAGCGCCGGACAGGTTCTTACTGCGACCAGAACTCCATTTCGGCTCTGATCCGGACGGCTGAGATGGACGCACGCACGATGAGCCCCCCGCCCGTACAAATACGCACGCACACACAGAGGTATTTAAAAGAGCCAACGGTGGAGGATATAAACAATTTTCCATGATAAACTGAAGTAAAACATTAATGAGATTTGACTTTGTTGCCCCCCATGAGACCTCTCTGGAAACAAATGTTTTCCTATTTGAATTCTGTTCAGAAAACACACAGCTATGAGCACAAACCAGTGTACTGCAACTAATAGAAAAAGAAAAAAAACCCTTATAACCCATTCTCATCAGGGATGACAGAATAACCTTTTTGTAATTACAAACAGACTGTGATGTTCGCCATCCAATTATTACAGGTACATGATATGGTGACCCACAATTATCAAATAAAACATTTAAATCAGTTATTTTTTAATTGGTTTCCTTCTGAGAGCTGAATGCAGAATATGGCCTTGCTGTTGTTTTTCATTTGATCCCTAAAGGATCCCTGAGAGGATGTTAAGTCATTACAAAGGGTTGCAGAAAAGACTCCCCCCCCCCCCCCAAAAAAAACCCAACAACAGTTGTCTCTAGTTATTTCCTTTTATCTCTGTTGTTAAAAATCATTCCCATCCATCAGGCACTCCCTTCACACCCCTCAGTCAATGCCTCATTGACTGCTTCTACCCCAGACATGGACACGCGTTCTACCACAGACACGCGTCCTTTGCGGCTGCGTGACAGGCGGCCCGAATTAAGCCTCGCTGACCCCGGGCAGGGAGGCTAATCACCAACGGCCAATCCGTAACGTTGGCTTTGATTCCATATGGCCCCCTCCCCCTCCCCCGCGCTGAACGTCCATGTGGTGCGAGCCAGGTCCGTATTTCCAGAAGGTCGGGAGATTTGCGAGCAGGGCCAGGGGGTAAAGGGCGGGGTTGGCTTTTTGACAATAGGGGAGAAATTTTACTGGTAGCTTTGCTGTTTATCGATCGTGAATGTGTGTTGGCTTAATTGATTTCCTCCCACAGACCCGTGGCCTAATCTCCCGGCCTTGAGAGCAGGGAGGCAGGTAAACAGCAGTCTCATCGAGCTCCGGGAAAAACAAACCTCGCCGGTGAACTTCTCCGAACAGCGTGAACCGTCTCACTTCTGCCTGCACTCGTACATCCTCCACCTTATTTACAAATAGGAGAAATTAACAAACAGATCTTTTATATTTAATTGCATAGAACGTTCTGCAGGTTTAATATAGTTGATAAAATGTGTCATTTAACATGCAGCAGGTTACATAGCATCATACTAGTATTTATTTTAGAAAAGCCATATAGATCTTATCAAGTAGAGATACTGTATCACTTATTTTTAAAGTACAGGCCAAACAAGAACAAGATTATAAGAGACTTATCACACTGTAAAAAACGATATTTTAGCTTTAAAAAGTAAATATTCTGCCTTAAGATCTGAATTCGCTGAAATGCTAATAGTAAGTTAATATTAGTCATGATAAAAGGTCAGATAAAAACAATGACAACAAAAACTAACAACGTTTCAACGTTGGCCTTGCGTCCAACTGTCCACCACCACCATCATCATCATCATCATCTTCTTCTTCTTCTTCTATTCCCTTTGTTTTCTCATTTCCACAGTAGCGATTGGGCTGCCCTGCCTCCACCCCAAGCCCCTCTAGATTCTCCACCGTGACTCTCATTATCCTGGGCTTCTCTCACGCCCCAGACAAGGCTTGTCTCCCGGGCACCATCCCCACTTTGAGTCGTCCCTTTGAGGCAGTGGCTGCTGATGTCTGTGCCGGTCCACAGGCTGGCGTCTGGAGGTGGACAGACGGAGAAGGAGAAAGAGGGAGAGAGAGAAAGAGATGAAGTAAATAGAAATGGTGGGCAAGTGACATAGTAAGGGAAAGGGAGCAAGAAAAGAGAGAGAGAAAGAAAGAGAGAGAGCGGCCAGTGGGCGTCTGGCCATGTGCCAGGCCACTTGTGTCTTGGAAAAGGAGTGGGGATGAAGCAGCAGGGATAAGGCAGCAGGGATGAAACAACAGGGATGAAGCAACAGAGATGAAGCAGCAGGGATGAGGCAGCAGGGATGTAGCAGCAGGGATGAAGCAGCAGGGATGAAGCAACAGATGAAGCAGCAGGGATGAGGCAGCAGGGATGTAGCAGCAGGGATGAAGCAGCAGGGATGAAGCAGCAGGGATGAAGCAACAGATGTAGCAGCAGGGATGAAGCAGCAGGGATGTAGCAGCAGGGATGAAGCAGCAGGGATGAAGCAGCAGAGATGAAGCAACAGAGATGAAGCAGCAGGGATGAAGCAGCAGGGATGTAGCAGCAGGGATGAAGCAGCAGGGATGAAGCAGCAGAGATGAAGCAGCAGGGATGAAGCAACAGAGATGAAGCAGCAGGGATGAAGCAGCAGGGATGAAGCAGCAGGGATGAAGCAGTGCTCAGTGGCTCAGGCGAACACGCTGCCCTGATCAAGAGCAAGAAAGGCAGACAGCAAGGCTTTGGAGCTGCTGGGAGTGAGGGGTGGCATTGGTACCACAGAGGGAGAGCAAGACCTCGGAAGCCACACCCCACACGGTCTGTCCAGCAGAGATGACGCTGGACAACATGGGACGTCCAGCCATGAGGGTAACAAGTTACTGAAGAGCTGGACACTGGAAGACATGAGAGTGCAGGACTTTCAAAATGGCCCGAACCAAATATCCTTTAGATGGAAGTTCCTTCTTCTGATTCCTGCTCTTTCAGAGGCCCAGTGTGACTGGGGGTTGGATACCAGGAAGAGGCGTGGGGGGCAGAGGGGATTGTAAGAAGCACAGAGAGAGAAAAGCAGGACAATCCCCGAGTGTGGGTGCATCACTTTACAACCTGTCCTTTCTGGTTTGTGAAACGTTCCATCAGAAGAACGTTTACCATGCCCTTCGCAAGGAAGACGGATGGACATTTTTTGCTTAAAAGCCACTGAGATGTTCTCACATGCCTTGAGTGTTTTGAGGATAGAGCTGAAGAATAAGAGTAGGTCTTTTTTGGAACATGGCCTGCAGAATAGATCGCAAAAACAAAACAGAATCTGGTCTTTTGCTAAATCTTGCCTTAGGCGACCTTCTTCAGTAGTGCCCAGTCAATATGTGGCAACAGAGGGGTCCTCGCACATGCAGGATTTGGCTGGCTCTGAGAGGGTGGCTGCATAAGGCCCCTGCGCCGAGAGCTCCACGCCTGCAATGTAAGGGCCCCACGGGGCCGGGATCAGCTTCCTGGAACCGCATCCCGTGCTTTGGCTTTCCGGCAGGGCAGGAGCTCGGATGACTAGTCCAAAAACGGATCTGTTCGGACCCTCCCCCTCATTCCTCTCCTCATCTCTGGAAAGTTCTCTGGCTTTAGGCTGGCCTTGACCCAAGGACATGATGTGCTATGCCATACCTGCCCGCTGTGTGCACGCATGCGAGCTTGCAAGCGTTATGCCTGCCTATTGTGACCAACCGGAGGCCCCAGCAACAACAAATGCACCCACATCAATAATGTATTTCCCCCCTCTTCTCTCTCTGTTGGGAAAGAGGGGTAGGGAGGAAAAGGCCATGTGCAGAAAAGTCGATACTGAGAAGGAGACCATAATTTAGCCCCCATCATGCACCGAAACTTTATCAGACTGCCAAGGTGCAAAGTTTCCACAAACAGTTTATTAAAAGTGCTGTGGCGGGGGCTTCTGTGGGCCTTCTTTGTAAAACACATTAAAGCAGACGAGTTAATTAGACATCTCATTACGAGCTGCCGTTTTAACACGCGGGGAAAAAAAAATTGCAGTGTGTTTTCGCGTTAGAAAGCGTTGCAGTGTGAGGAGCTGCATGCCACGTGAACATATACACATGCATGCTAACACATTAATATACACACACACACAGGGGTGAGGTGAGGTGAAAGGAGACCTGTTCAGGAAAGCTTTGTGCATTCATCATTAAAATCAAATATCGTTCTCTCTCTCTCTCTCTCTCTCCCTTTCTCTCTCTCTCGCTCTCTCTCTCTCTCTGCCTTTCTCTCTCTGCCTTTCTCTCTCTCTCTCTCTCCCTGCCTTTCTCTCTCTCTCTCTCCCTCCCTTTCTCTCGCTCTCTCTCTCTCCCTCTCTCTCTCACTCACTTACCCGCTCTTTTCTGTGTCTGTGCTTCTCTCTGAGGAATTCATTTCCTCTCACTAACAGAGTACCTCCTTGGAGAGAGTTGTTGTGTTGTCAGTGAAGGTGGGTGGTGTAGCGGGTGCAACCCCTTCACTTCCTCGCTCATTCTCTCTCTCTCCCTTTCCCATTCTCTTTCTGTCCCTCAGTCCATTTCTCTCTTTCGCTCCCTATCTCACTTCCTCCCTCTCTCCAATCTTTCTTTTTCCTCTCTTTCCTCTTTCTCTTTCTCCCTAATCATGCCTTCATGTTGTCCACACTCATGGCTCATGGCTCTGTGCTCAGACAGGCTCCTCATTCCCTATAGGGTCCTGCCACACCCGGGCAGCTACCAGATGAAGGACTTATTTATCATCCTTGCCCTCTCTAGCGCACTCATCTCCCCACCTCCACCCTCTCTAGCACACTTCTCTCCCCACCTCCACCCTCTCTAGCGCACTCATCTCCCCACCTCCACCCTCTCTAGCACACTTCTCTCCCCACCTCCACCCTCTCTAGCGCACTCATCTCCCCACCTCCACCCTCTCTAGCGCACTCATCTCCCCACCTCCACCCTCTCTAGCACACTTCTCTCCCCACCTCCACCCTCTCTACACTCATCTCCCCACCTCCACCCTCTCTAGCACTCCTCTCTCCATCTCCACCCTCTCTGGCACACTCCTCTATCCACCTCCACCCTCTCTAGCGCACTTCTCTCCCCACCTCCACCCTCTCTAGCGCACTCATCTCCCCACCTCCACCCTCTCTAGCACACTTCTCTCCCCACCTCCACCCTCTCTACACTCATCTCCCCACCTCCACCCTCTCTAGCACTCCTCTCTCCATCTCCACCCTCTCTGGCGCACTCCTCTATCCACCTCCACCCTCTCTGGTGCACTCCTCTCCCCACCTCCACCATCTCTAGCACACTCCTCTCCCCACATCCACCCTGTCCAGCTCACTCCTCTCCCCACCTCCACCCTCTCTAGCGCACTCATCTCCCCACCTCCACCCTCTCTAGCGCACTCCTCTCCCCACCTCCACCCTCTCTAGCACTCCTCTCTCCACCTCCACCCTCTCTAGCGCACTCCTCTCTCCACCTCCACCCTCTCTAGCGCACTCCTCTACCCACCTCCACCCTCTCTAGCACACTCCTCTCCCCACCACACCCTCTCTAGCACACTCCTCTCTCCACCTCCACCCTCTCTAGCCCACTCCTCTCCACCTCCACCCTCTCTAGCGCACTCCTCTATCCACCTCCACCCTCTCTAGCGCACTCCTCTCCCCACCCTCTCTAGCACACTCCTCTCTCCACCTCCACCCTCTCTAGCCCACTCCTCTCCCCGCCTCCACCCTCTCTAGCGCACTCCTCTATCCACCTCCACCCTCTCTAGCCCACTCCTCTCCCCGCCTCCACCCTCTCTAGCGCACTCCTCTATCGACCTCCACCCTCTCTAGCGCACTCCTCTCCCCACCTCCACCCTCTCTAGCACACTCCTCTCTCCACCTCCACCCTCTCTAGCGCACTCCTCTCCCCACCTCCACCCTCTCTAGCACACTCCTCTCTCCACCTCCACCTTCTCTAGCACACTCCTCTCCCTGCCTCCACCCTCTTTAGCGCAGACTTCTCCCTGCCTCCACCCTCTGCGTTAGAAAACACACTTCATTGCTCAGGGACAAAGGTTTAAACCTGAGTTTAGTTCAAGTTCAAGTTCAAGTTCGTTTAGTCTTTCCTTTCTCTCCCATCGTTACCTCGTTTACACGACTGACCCCACCTCGCATCATAACCCCAACCACCTGCATTAAGTTAAGTGCTACATACAGCAGCACCTGTGCCTGGTGACCACATCCATTATACAACTATTTAAAATGCACTTAGCAGTTTTGTGATTATGGCCCGGCACCAAATAAATGCGCAACGTGAAATTGCACCTAAAATCACTGGACAGAGTGCCAGGCTGGAGTGTCACACAGGGGGCCAGTTGGAGTGCCACACAGGGGGCCAGTTGGAGTGCCACACAGGGGGCTGGCTGGAGTGTCACACAAGGGGCCAGTTGGAGTGCCACACAGGGGGCCAGTTGGAGTGCCACACAGGGGGCCAGTTGGAGTGCCACACAAGGGGCCGGCTAGAGTGTCACGCCGAGTTTAACTGCATCCGCAGTGCCACTCCCCCTGCCTGCTGCTCTCTTGAGCTGTCAGTTAGCTAAGCAGATTTTGGACACAGCTGGGCAGGGGGTGGTGGTGCGGTCCTCCATGAGATTCTGGAGCTCAGATAGCACGTCCAGAGAAGGGGGTGAGCTAGTGGGTGGGTGGGTGGGGGGAGTGTATACCGGCCCCTGTGAAAGCTGTTTCCTTGGAGCCTCGGCAGGGAGAGGCAGAGCTCCACAGATGAAACGTGCACAACGTCTTACCCATGCTCCTGGCTGGCTGGGGAATCAAAACACTGACCCGTGTACATGGGCACATGCCTGTCACGGATCTCTCTTTAGCTCTGAAAAGGTTTTTGCCACCTTCTTGTGAGCCACGCGCACACGCACACGCACACACACGCACACACACACACACACACACACACACGCACACACAATCAAACATAGAGATGCACATACAAACCATTCCAGTGTCTGCTCTGTAAATCCAGCAAATCCATACTTTGGCCTTATTTTCTCTTTCTTTCTCCACTAAGCTGTGCTCGCAGTCCTCCACAGTCCAGTCTACCTAGCCTCATTTTCCTATCCCTGCCTCCCAAGCCCCACCTTTCTCGCCCCACCTTTTTAGTCAAATCTCCCTAGCCCCGCCTCCCTAGCCCCACCTCCCTAGCCCCGCCTCCCTAGCTCTGACCCTGTGGCAGCTCACATGACCACTATGCATTTGACTGAGAAAGCATTTTGGATCTAGAGGCCAAAAAATATGGAAAGAGTGTAAACTGCAGAGGCACGCTGGGTCACTGACAGACATGAATGTGCACATTAGCCGTCTTCTGCTCTCAGATACTCAGACACAAGTGAGGAATCTTTTAATTAGAGGGCAACATTTTGAAGATGGAAAGAATGAGAGAGAGAGAGAGAGAGAGAGAGAGAGAGAGAGAGAGAGAGAGAGAGATGCTTACTTCACTGCCAACCAAAAGCCTGTCAATGATAAATATTAATTAAAACTGCACCTCCAGTAGCTCTGAGAGCATATTAATGTTACTCATGTCTACTGAGTGTAAACAGAACCACCGAGGTCCTGTTGGCAGTCGGCTGGAGGCCTTCTCTCATGCTGGGTGAATTTTCTGAAAGCCTTTTCTCTTTAATACACCCCATTTGACTGACAACAGATGCCCAGACAAAATTGTTTAAATGCTCCATTTTGAGGCACAACACAGACAGCGGCCCCATCCGCCACACACGTGTGCATACACACACACAAACACACACACAGCTACTCTCAAATATTTCTTTTGTGCCGACATATTAAAAGCGATGCTTTCGATAAACCTGAGATGCATCATTATTGCATACACCTGTGAAACAGAGGGCAGTAAATTATGTGGATGTCTTTTTGTTGTTGTTTTGTTTTATTAAAAATTTTTTTTTTCTATAGGACGGAACATATTTCCCTGTGCATTAGTGTGTCACTGTTGATGAGGCAGGGGAGAGGCAGTCTCCCCTCCTGCACTCTGACCACACCTTGTTCCCCTGCTTCCACACCAGCCAGATGAGGTCAGAAACCACGTCCGACCCGGCCGGAGCTTCCTGAATGCCCGCCAGCGCCGGGTTCCGAGGGTAAATACGTGTGGACACAGATGTTCACTGTTCCCTGATAGATAATAGAAAGAGAATTCAGTTTCTGGCATGCAGGAAGGCATGTTTATTAGATCAAATAAAGGTGGAAGGGTTTGAACCCAGGATTAAAAGCGGATCCTGGGCGATTTTCCTGCCTCTGTTGTTCAGATGGGCTGTGAGCCAGCATGGCTGCCTCACCCTGCTCCCACATGACTGACATGGACTTGTAAATCTGTTGTGGGAGTATATTAGTGGCAGTATATCAATGAGAGTATGTCCAGAGATGGGTAGAGTAGCCAAAAGCTGTACTCAAGTAAAAATACTGTAAAAAGTAGTTATTTAAATTATAACTTAAAGAAAAGTAAGAAAATACTTTCTTAAAAAAAAATACTTTCTTAAAAAACAATCAAACAAACAAACAAAACAACAACAAAAAAATCCCCCAACAACTGAAAACATATTTGGACCTAATCACTTTGTGATTAGACTCCCTCTAATATACTCTCACTGATATACTGTCATGACTATACTCTCACTGATGTGTTCCCACTGATACACTCAGAAGTGGGTAGTAAAACGCCACATTTACTCAGTTACATGTACCTCAGCACCCTTTTGAACAAATTGTACTTTTAAGAGATCCCTAAAGATGATCACAGAGTGCCGCTGCTTTGCTTCAGTAAGTCAGACACTTTGTGTTTAGCACAGTCTGTGGGAATATACAGAGTTCTTGCCCAAGGTCACGTCGTTATATTTACATTGCGATTAAGCCAACGGGTAAATAGCTAGTTATCCTATGTTGCCTAGCTAACAACTGCGCCTGCATGTGGTCAAAAAATATATATGAATATATAAAATCAATAACAACCCTTAATTTTAGAACACTGAAACCTTCACAATCTTTCTAATCTTGAAAATATGCCTCAATATTGTTCATGCATTCCTGCACGCCACGAGTTCAGTTCAGCTGCTGCATTTTTGTCTGCTGCTTTAGTTTAGAGCTGCGTACCTAGCTACGCATTTTGTCTCATCATTGTTAGTTTCATATTAATAATGAGAGCGCATTATGAGAGAGCACCGATTTCATGCCCAGATATGTGAGCCTTTTAGAAAAGGATATATTGCGAGCTACCTTTCATAAATGTAATCATTTGAATCCCGAGGCTGTTCGCTGTGCCGTTGTGCCGGTCTAGTGCCCAGTTGTCTGACTTACTGAAGCAAAGCGGCGACACTCGGTGATCATCTTTAGGGATTTCACCAACCCTCCCACACTTCACAGGTTGTGGCAGGCCTTGGAAAATGTGAAAATAATTTTAAAATGTAACAGAAGGGACCTTGTGGGATATAACGGGGTAAAAGTATATTTTTGACCTCGCAAATGTACTCAAGTAAGAGCACAAAGTACCCTCTTTTAAAACAACTCTTAAAAGTACAGTTTGTTCAAAAGGGTGCTGAGGTACATGTAACTGAATAAACGTAGCATTTTACTACCTACCTCTGAGTGTATCAGTGGGAACACATCAGTGAGAGTATAGTCATGACAATATATCAGTGAGAGTATATTAGAGGGACTATATCAGTAAGAGTATATTAGATGGAGTATATCAGTAGGAGTATATTCATGGCAGTATATCAGTGAGAGTATATTAGAGGCAGTATATCAGTCAGAGTATATTAGAGGCAGTATATCAGTGAGAGTATATTAGAGGCAGTATATCTGAGAGTATATTAGATGGAGTATATCAGTGAGAGTATATTAGAGGCAGTATATCTGAGAGTATATTAGATGGAGTATATCAGTGAGAGTATATTAGAGGCAGTATATCAGTGAGAGTATATTAGAGGCAGTATATCAGTGAGAGTATATTAGAGGCAGTATATCTGAGAGTATATTAGATGGAGTATATCAGTGAGAGTATATTAGAGGCAGTATATCAGTGAGAGTATATTAGAGGCAGTATATCTGAGAGTATATTAGATGGAGTATATCAGTGAGAGTATATTAGAGGCAGTATATCTGAGAGTATATTAGATGGAGTATATCAGTGAGAGTATATTAGATGGATCATATCAGTGAGAATATATTTGTGGTAGTATGTTAATGAGAGTAGTGTGTTAATTAAATGCTTTATAGCAAAACTACAGACATTTAACTATATTCTTACCATATTTTCTGTCTGGAATGTTTTTGCATTCTTGTCTTAGGTATTTTATTAGTTAATTATTCAAATACTCACTGAAATGGAAACGCACAACAAATGTATGCAGCCATTTAAAGGCTTGGGTGCCTTTGCCTTAGCCTCATCTGGTAAAAGTAGAGAATTCACACAGCTCTGAATATTTCACTCTGAATGAACATCTGGTGGGTAACCTGGCAACTAGCAGGTGAGGGAGTTGGGAGTGATCTGTGCAAAAGAGATCTGTGCTTTCAAATCTGATGCTGAGAGGAAACATCAGGCAAAGTTTGGCTGGTCTAAAAAAAATGACCCAGTCCATAAGGTCAAGGAACTGTGAAATTTACCTAGAGGTTAAATTAATCAGAGGAGTGGAGAGAAGGAAGACAAGATGGGGAGGGAGAGGTGGGGAGAGGCATGAAAAGGATGAGAGAGAAAAGGAGAGGAGAGGAGAGGAGAGGAGAAGAGAGGAGAGGAGAGGAGAAGAGAGGAGAAGAGAGGAGAGGAGAGGAGAGGAGAGGAGACGAGAGCACTAAGCAGATTTTCGACTGGCATGAGTGAGTGAGTTGGTGTGAATTCTGGCAGCTGTTTTGGCAGGATGCTGTCCAGGTGGGAAGTCCGTTATCCAGGCATCACAGCTCACTGGACTGCTGCAGTCCAAGCCTGTCAATCAAAGCACAGACAAACTCAGAGGAGCAGAGAATCATCACCTTGCAAAACAGCTGAGCACATGTGGGCCTCTCTCCCTTAGATGCAGCCTCACTAAGACTTCTGCTCTACACATGACACTCAAATACATAACTTCATATGTGTGTGTCTGTGTGTGTGTGTGTGTGTTTTGGATGAGGCCAGGGGTGGTGACAAGTCCTCAAAAAAAGCCTCCTAATCTACTGCTTCTGAAGGAAGTCGTCGGTGGCTCCACCCAGAGAGGGGCGGGACTAAATGACCGCCAGCCCCTGTGCTGCAGCTCCCGGCTGGAGGTCGCACTAGACATGTGTCAGATACCAGCATCCCGGGATGGAGACCGGTAAAAGTAGCTAGGCAGAGTAGCTGTGGTTATTACTCCATACATTTCTGATCTTAAAATTCAGGTATTCAGCTGAGCTATTCCTTGCACTCCCTGCTACCCTGGTTCACAAGCCCGGTGAAACACACACACATGCACAAACACACCACCACACACACACACATGGCCATAACCACACAAACACACGTCTATAAAGAAAATAATGTAAACCACGGTGAACTGGGGTGCATTGTAAATCCACTATATATATTCACTCTTTCCTCCATTATGCAAGGCCGGGAACACAACATCGCGGTAAGAAACGTCTGACACCAGTCATCTCAGAATGTTGACGCGTGACATCCCTGACACTAGCAGCTTGTTTATTGCTCCTCCTCTAAAGAGGAGTCTGGCTGGCAGGAGCCTGTCCTCTTCCACCTGTAATATCTTCTGCTGGGGCGTGGAGAGCAGAGGCGAGTGCGCAGGGATTCATTCTCCCGCTGCCCAGGACATGCCTGGTAATATGTGAAGCAGAGCAGAGAAAAACAAAACAAAACAAACAAACAAACAAAAAAAAACCAAAACAAAATATAAGAAAACAAAACAAGGAAGGAAAGGAACGAGGCAGTCCACTTTCACATGGAGGTGGGATATGTGCTTAAACATAACTGGCACGAGACAAACAACAAATAAATAAATAGAAATCAATATTCAGATATCAAAGTTTTCAGGATTCATGGCTTTTCCAAAAACTGTTGGCCTAACTAGTGAGCACGCTGCCCTGCTGTGATGACTATGGTGTGTGATGTCTCTGAAGCAGAAAGATTTGCATCAATGATCTTTCTTTTCTTTTTTCCATTAGCGAACTCCATGCTGTGCCCCGAAGGACACTGTAAACACCTTTAAGTTTTTTTTTTAAAGAAATTAAATATGAACAGTACTGCTTAATGGCTTAGAATGGCTTTACTGTCATATGTGTAGTAAAATGATGAGCGTTAGGGGAAAGCAGTGGATCGGTCAGTCTTTATTATGTTTTCAAAAAGTCTGTCTAGCATTGACTCAAAGTGTACTACAAAAACCATAAAAGTCAGCAAAACTTTAATGCTTTTAGAGCACTATTTCAATGAGACCAGTTCTTCTCGAAGGAGAGAGTGTGAGAGAGAAACAGAGAGAGAAGGAGAGAGGGTGAGAGAGAAATAGACAGAGAGAGGGAGGGAGAGAGAGGGGGAGACAGAGACAGAGTGAGAGAGGGAGGGAGAGAGAGGGGGAGACAGAGACAGAGTGAGAGGGAGGGAGAGAGAGGGGGAGACAGAGACAGAGTGAGAGAGGGAGGGAGAGAGAGGGAGGGAGAGAAACAGAGAGAGAGAGGGAGGGAGAGAGAGGGGGAGACAGAGACAGAGAGAGAGAGGGAGGGAGAGAGAGGGGGAGACAGAGACAGAGTGAGAGAGGGAGGGAGAGAGAGGGAGGGAGAGAAACAGAGAGAGAGAGGGAGGGAGAGAGAGGGGGAGACAGAGACAGAGAGAGAGAGGGAGGGAGAGAGAGGGAGGGAGAGAAACAGAGAGAGAGGGAGGGAGAGAGAGGGAGGGAGAGAAACAGAGAGAGAGGGAGGGAGAGAGAGGGGGAGACAGAGACAGAGAGAGAGAGGGAGAGAGAGAGAGGGGGAGACAGAGACAGAGTGAGAGAGGGAGGGAGAGAGAGAGAGGGGGAGACAGAGACAGAGTGAGAGAGGGAGGGAGAGAGAGAGAGGGGGAGACAGAGACAGAGTGAGAGAGGGAGGGAGAGAGAGAGAGGGAGGGAGAGAGAGAGAGGGGGAGACAGAGACAGAGTGAGAGAGGGAGGGAGAGAGAGAGAGGGGGAGACAGAGACAGAGTGAGAGAGGGAGGGAGAGAGAGAGAGGGGGAGACAGAGACAGAGAGAGAGAGGGAGGGAGAGAGAGAGAGGGGGAGACAGAGACAGAGTGAGAGAGGGAGGGAGAGAGAGGGGGAGACAGAGACAGAGTGAGAGAGGGAGGGAGAGAGAGAGAGGGGGAGACAGAGACAGAGAGAGAGAGGGAGGGAGAGAGAGGGGGAGACAGAGACAGAGTGAGAGAGGGAGGGAGAGAGAGAGAGGGGGAGACAGAGACAGAGTGAGAGAGAGAGGGAGAGAGAGAGAGGGAGGGAGAGAAACAGAGAGAGAGGGAGGGAGAGAGAGGGGGAGACAGAGACAGAGTGAGAGAGGGAGGGAGAGAGAGAACAGGGTTGATGTAGAAGCTTTCAACATAAAGGAGAGAAGAGTGGTGGTGGTACCATGTTAGTATTCCATTCTAACCTTAAGAAGTTGCTGCCTAGTTGCTGTGGACGGAGATCCCTGTCAGAGGGATGGCAATCTGTGGGACTCCTCCCCTAAGACCCATAATGCCTGTGGGTCCTTATCACCTCAGCCACTCCTGCCTCTCACCGTATCCTGCTAGCCTGTTAAGCTATGTTCTCAGGGCAAGCCTGACAGCAGTGCTTGAACAACAACGGCGCTCTCTGCCATGCTGAGAGGGCTCTTGAAATTCTTCTGCATGACACTTCAGAGGTGCGCAGCACCGATTCCGCGAATCTGCCCACCTGCAGAGGTCATAGTTCAGCTCTATCGTTAAACACATGAGGTCCAACTCATCGAGGGCTCCAGGAGCTTATAAATATTACAGTTAGGTGTATTAGAGTGAGATGTATTAAAGCAGAATGCAATAGAATTAGGTGATTTAGAGCTGGGTGTGTTACAGCTGGGTGTGTTACAGCTGGGTGTGTCAGAGTTGGTTGTATTAGCACTATGTCTATTAGAGCTAGATGTATTTCATCTGGTTGTGTTAGAGCTGGGCATATTAATTAACTAGTTAATTAGTTAACTAAACTGGAGCTAAACCTTTGTGGATGAGAAAGTTAGAGGATGATAGATGTTCACCCCAGCTATAGGCCTGCAGGAGATACCACAGGAACAGAAAACACTCTAATTAATTAATTAACACTAACTAATTTGGCTGGAATATTTGGAGGTGAATGGCAAACTCCTGAGTGACATATGAAGGAGACTTTGAATTACATGTTCTCAAACGTGTGCTCTCTCTGTGTGTGTGTGTGTGTGTGTGTG
Organism: Electrophorus electricus; assembly: GCF_041902795.1. Taxonomy (NCBI): domain Eukaryota; kingdom Metazoa; phylum Chordata; class Actinopteri; order Gymnotiformes; family Gymnotidae; genus Electrophorus; species Electrophorus electricus. The sequence continues at coordinate 88,223 of NW_027658780.1, read as the reverse complement.
TGTGTGTGTGTGTGTGTGTGTGAGTGTATGCATGCATGGCCCATGCTGTTAACCTCTTGGAGAGGAACCTTTTCTACTGAGGCATATGTTATGATAAGCTAATTAGAAAGCATTTTAAAATAATTGCACACGAGAGCCATGAAGGCAGTACAACAGTCTGACCCTCTTTTCTGAAGCACTGCAGAAAACACTGGATCCCTGACAAACACACCTCATTAGCAGCTAATAATCCTTCGCTCATTTTGGTCTGTTTACATCAGAGAAAAGTAGAACACGTCCAGTGATGGATCACGACGCACATGCATTCATGTTCAGATCTCAAAATGTCAACCTGCAGGTGAAGGACAACGGCAGTGATAGGCCAGGCCTTGATACTGTAAACAGGAAGGCACCTTTCCAGATAATTAGATGCATAATAATGCATAAAGTCCATAATTATATAGCTGCATGTTTTTTTGAACATATTTATGCAAATGGTGTGTCTAAAACAAAATATTAACCATGAAAGTTTCAGAGCATCGTTTTGGTCCTCGAATGTTCCATTTGTGGTCCCCATGGAGGAATTTTTTTCTTTCTTTTCTTTCCTGAGAGTCTGCTTCCTCTCAGCATTGTCATCTCACCACTTTTAATTACCTCTGAGGCTGCTGCGTCCCCACTGGCTCCCTCTTACAGAGGGAGAAGGCAGACCAAGACACTGTGGTTGGACAGAGGGGAGGAGAGGGGAGGAGAGGGGAGGAGAGGAGAGGAGAGGAGGGAGGAGAGAAGAGGGGAGGAAAGGAAAGGAGGAGGGAGGAGGGGAGAAAGGAGGAGAGAAGAGAATAGGAGAGAAGGGGAGAGGAGAGCAGGGGAGAAGGGAGAGAAGAGGAGAGGGGAGAGGAGATGAGAGGAGAAGAGACGAGATGAGAGGGAGGATCGCTGTCCAGAAGGAGCTGCCTGGCTTCTCGCTCTGCTGTAGGACTTTCTCCCTCCTCTTCCTCCTCCTCTTCGGCCCCTTTGAAGATGCGTTCTGCAGCGTCTGCGTTTCTTTCGCCTTCACCCCTCTCCTCTCTCCCACTGACTCACTAGTGGAGAGCTCTCACTAATTGCCTTTTTTTTCTCCTTTGGCTCTTTTGTTCTCAGTCTAAGTTTTAGGGTTCATTAGCTGCATATTTGCAGGTGTGCAGACCTCTTGAAGGATGAAGTGTGGTGAGAAATCAGTTACGGGGACAGGAGAGAGGGAGGGAGAGAGGGAGGGAGAGAGGAGACAGGAGGGAGAGAAGGCTAGAAGAGACTAGAGAGAGGGAGGGAGAGAAAGAGGAGAGACACAAAGACACAGAGCAGGTTGAAAGGTTCAGCACCGGCGCGAACGCTTACGTCTGCGCTGACGCAGCCTGTCGATGCCAACGTTGCTTACCAAGCAGCGGCTTTAACATCCACACTGCAGGTCGGGGCAACCGCATGGGAGAGCCTGCGTGGTTAGTGATAGCGTGATAAGTGAAGGGTTGGCTTCACGTCAAATGGACTGCAGTGCTCAGATTCCACCATACACGCTCCAGTGAAGTGATGCCACGCAAATACACTATTAACAATGTAAAGAAAAAAAACAGTAAAAATCACAGGCCTCAAATTAAAGCTTTAAGTGAGCCTGTTAGCTCCTCAGCTAACCTCTAAGTCTTTAGAGCCAAATGAGTCTGTGGTTTGAATAGATGTCTCCAAGCATTTAACATAAAGGTAGAGCTCTACACACCATCCTCAGGTCTGCACTGTACCATGACAATCTATGAAATAAAATGCAGTTTCAGAGATCTTAATGACATGTATACTGATGTGATATTCTTTTATATGTTCTTTATTTGTGCTTTCAGTTAACTTTAACTAACATAGTTTGATTTGTTTTTTCCATTTTCCTACTGCTGTGTATGTAAACAACCCCTAGAAGAAGACACAACATAACAGTGCCACTTGTGTAGATACCCACAAAGTATACTCATTATATACATATGCACTATACATCTGACATCTGATTCAGCTCACGATCAGTGTCTGTCTAGTGTGGTGTCTGGTGTCTAGTGTGGTGTCTGGTGTCTGGTGTGGTGTCTGGTGTCTGGTGTCTAGTGTGGTGTCTAGTGTGGTGTCTGGTGTCTGGTGTCTAGTGTGGTGTCTGGTGTCTAGTGTGGTGTCTGGTGTCTGGTGTCTAGTGTGGTGTCTGGTGTCTGGTGTGGTGTCTGGTGTCTGGTGTCTAGTGTGGTGTCTGGTGTGGTGTCTGTTGTCTAGTGTGGTGTCTATTGTGTGTGGTGTCTAGTGTGGTGTCTAGTGTGTACTTGCTGGTGTAGGTTTTGTAATTAAGGAGTAAATATGGTGTAATTTTTCTCAATTGTTTATACTTTCCAGTCTCTTTAACGGATCACTACATATTGCTTTTTGCTAGATTCATAGGGTAAACAATTGCTTTAGTTATTATTCCACCATGCTCCTTCCTCCCTTGCATTGCTATCAAGTACCCACATAGCAATTAGGTACTGTCAGTTAGACTAAATAAAAATCACAGATTTGTCCCCTGCATCTGTTCCATTAGTTGTAATTGTAACTTAATAAAAGGTTGAGTGGTTGAAAGGTGTTGATTAGTAAAGAGTAACACTGAGTGTCTATTATATGCTTCAGCGTCTGGTGTCACCACAGAAAAACACCTCCAGCCCCTGTCTACCACCCACCTGTCCATTAGCCAATCGGAGGGGCTCATGTGGGTTTGCCTTAGCAAACTCTCTCCAAGCCTGGCTCTGAGCACCCCCTCTGCCACTCCACCTTTGATCTCCGAGCATCCATGGACAGGCAGCAAATGAAGCCAATTATCCACGCTGTCCAGTGGCCTGGGGTGACCCATCGCTGGATATGCCCGATCGCCCACCCGCCCACCGGCCTGCCTGTCCGGCTAAAAGAAGGGAAACCGAGTGGAGGTGGACGATGAGGTGGTCGCCGAAATCACAGCGAGGCGTGGGGGTGCCTGCCAGCCACCACTGCTTCCCACATGGCCTCAGTAGGAGTGGACAGGAAGGGGCGCTGGCTTTCCCCTCAGGTGGAGTTCTTCAAGCCTGATAAGCCACTCACCTGCCACTCGCCTTTGTTATGAGAGCAAATAACTGTTTTTCTCGCTTTTGTTGTCACTCAGCTGCTTCAGATTTGCCTCAGCCATCTGGTCTCGTCAGTGCTGACAGGCTTTTAGGCAAGGGGTGGAGAGAGAGAGAGC
>NW_027658780.1:72500-80000 GCF_041902795.1 Electrophorus electricus | reverse complement strand
GAGAGAGAAAGGAGACTCAAGAGGCGGCGCTTGAGGATTCGATATGACTTTTCTCTGAACACTGAACAAAAACTGAGCACCAGGGAGCCTGTGAGCTGCTCTTAATTTGGCAGGAGGACAGGTGTGGTAATTGTCCCCTGATTACCATGGAAACTCTGTGTCTCCCTCTAGTGGCCAAAGGTTAGTCTTGCAGACGTCACAGCCCTGAGCTGAGCCTTTATAACTACAGCCTAGAGGATCAAAAATGACACTGATACACTATTTGGCCAGCCCTCTCACTGCACCTTCAGTTCTGACGGCAACGCTGTATTTATGGCCAACTAAATCAATACCAGACTCATATCACTTTCATTTATCATCTCCAGTTCGAGATGTTATGTACTCCTTCTCAATCTATGATCTTTAATAGCTTTCATTTGTTTTCTGTTCCGAAACAATTATGTCTCCTCCTTCAGCCGAGATAAAGCTCTCGTTGAGAATTGAATAAGGTATGAACTACATCAGGAATTTGATATCATCAAAGGCTTTTTAAAATATTAAAAGGGATTAGCAGCTTTTCATTTAAATAGGGTTGAAACAAATGAATGTGGCTCTTACTGGGTAGTATTGGAGTAAGACAGATGGATGTGGATGTGACTGATTTTGTATACCGAGCACATTTTTTAACCAAAGCTTTGAGTTTGGAATGGATATTAAATGATACGAGCGATAAAGGAGATCTAATTTTGGGGTTTAATATGGGGTGAGCATTCATTATGTTTATGCCATGCCTTGATTCGGCTCATCAAAAGCAACTGCATCAGAAACATTTCACCATCAAGCAAGTTGAAAAGTTCAGAGTTCTGTTAGCGGAGGCCTCGCGATACGCTTGTTTAAAGTTTTGTTAACAGGTGCCTCACGATCCGCTTGTTTAAAGCGGTGTTAATAGGTGCCTCACGACACACAGGTTTGAGAAGAATTAATGGGGAGCGTATTAGTCTTACATATCAGGATTTCTTCCCTGAACAGTTGCATCTTAATGATTGTCTACAACATCACTGTGAGCTAATTCAATTGTGGAAGGTACAGAAACTTAATGAAAGCAAATGTCGTGTGTGTGTGTGTGTGTGTGTGTGTGTGTGTGTGTGTGTGTGTGTGTGTATATATATACATACACACAGCTGAATGATCCAATTGAATGGAAATAAATAATAACGATCCAGTTGAATGGGAATAATGAGATCAAAGCCATGAACACCTATGCCCTGGCAGTCATGCAATAAGCCGTGGCAGGATAAGGCCCCCTGGAACACACCACTGACAGACAGTAAAATTACCGTATGCAGGGTGTTAGAAATACCAAGGTCCAAACCTGAGCTTGCTAGGGGCGTATGGGGGCATTGTTCAAGTACAGAGAAATTCACATTACAGACACCACTAAAATCTAATCATAACCTAATATGGGATCAATAGGTCGATTTTGCATTTGTGCATGTGTATGTGTCAGTGTTGATTATCCATAGACAGGGCAGTATACGTCATCTGAAGAGAGGGCAGTGTTTTATCAGGGTTCAACCATGTCTGTAGACTCACTGAACTGAATGCTGATTTCTGACAGTACACCATCACATATTCCAAACACGAATGGCTTTAAATATGAAACGTTTCAATGATTATTCAATGATTAGCAGAGATGTTACCTTTCTATCTAACACTAGTGTGATCCTGTGTCATGTGACACAACTCCCCTAATGACTGGAGAGACAGACCTGAAGGACAGTCTCACATGGTAGTCACCTTAATCATGGCAGCACAAGATTAAGTACTAAACGCCAGGTCAATTTCAGCAGGGTTGTGCCAGATCATACAAGACCTGAGATGCAGTCTGTGCAAAGGAGCCTCTGAGGCAATCCAACACCAGACCGCAGGATGCAAGACGCTGGCAGGCAAACAGCGAGAGACACAGCTACAAGGCATGGATCATATATAGGCACATACGCAGGGACTATGAACTGCGCCACACCCTCAAACTTCCTCATGTCTGGTAGAAGACCTGAATGTGAGGAAAGAAGTTATGACCACCCACTGGAAGGGTGAGACAGGATTTAAAAAACATTTTTTTTTTCAAAACGTGTGTGTGTGTGTGTTTGTGTGTGAGTCCCAGCTTACCGAAACTTAGACTGAGATTCTTGATACTTGAAGCTGAGAAAAGTAGAAAAGAACGGGTGGCTTGAACATGTCGGGGCCTTGGCAGGTATACACTCCGATGATGTTTCCTGCCACGTCGTCCTCTACGTGGCTCGGTTTAGCGATGCATCTGAAGGCAGGAGGCGCGTTACATGGCACGGGCGATTGCACAGTCCCGGAGTAACCTGCTGGTGTTCCGGCCTCTCCCCCTATCCCCTCCCCAAAGCCCCCTCCACCTCGGAGACATCTAGCGCATGCCGCCTCCCCAAAGACATGAGAACAAAGAGCCTCCACAAAGACAAAGACACAAAAGAGATGTAATTTTAGAGCATTTAGACAAAGCGGGATGTTTGACAGATGTAGGTTTTTAAAATATATGTGGCATACACTTTAAGCATGTCTGATTTACAGCGATGGTTATTCATGTTGGTAATTTGAAGTATGGCCTCGTTTTAATTCCCACCAATGTCTGTATCTTTATGATAATGAGTAAACGGCTATGAAATTTCCCAGGCTACTTAATGTATGCACAGAGATATTTTAACGTCAGGGATCTACTGTACACTGCAGTGTTCCGTCTAGACATTGGCTGCTGATCTGGGGTGGGATGGGATGAAGTCTGCTTTTATCTGCCCTGGAGAACTGATGTGAGAGCAATACGAATGCCAGACAAGCGGTGGAAGGGAAGAGGCGAGAAACACCGGCGGGCGCTCGACTCCATTCCCCCAGAGGTGCGTCCCGAGGGGAACGTGCAGCGCAAGAGCTAAGAGCAGTGGCAGGACACGGGGCACCGCGGGTGTGCCGTGGGCCGTGGATGCGACAGGGCGTCCTTGGCCGGCCCTTTGACGGGTGAGGTGGTGGTGTCGAGCTCTGTGCCCCGACCAGAGTAAAACTGAGACAACGATGAGAAGAACAACGGCTGGGGGAGGAGGAGCTGTTTGAGCTGTAGAACACCAGCTCCAGACTCAACCGAGCGAGGAACCTGCTGGACTCATAGTCAGAGGAAATATATTGAAATTATTTTGTCCGAATGTGTTGCGTATGTTTTCTGACAAATATATATGTAAATATTGACCATTGGTCCAAATGTACATAATCTACATATATATGCGCATACATTTCAAAATATGCAAATATGTTACCATATATTTAAATTTTTAAAACTGACACATTCACATATACGGGCGCATATTCACACTTGTAAATTCTTACATCCCTGTGGCAAGATAGCCACCAGTCAGGGAGGACGAGGGCTTCCGCGTGCTTCCTTCACAACACGCCGCCCTTCCGATCATGCGACATCACAAGACATTCAGGCACGTCACGACATCAGGGTCTGCGGGTCCGCCAGCGACACTGCACGACTTTAGCCACACCACTCAGGAGCCTGCAGTTCTATCAATCTAAAAACTCATCTTTACATACTGTGAGACATCGCAAACACTAAAATAGTCTCGTCTTGTTTTGTCTTGCTACATGGGCTGCCCTGGTTTTCTGATGAGGCATCAGGCGCTTTGTAGTCGCCAAACTATGGTTTAGGTAAACTGCTAACAGTGGCCTGCCCTTTAGCTGCAACATTGTGTTTCTTGCAGCATTATAAATAAATAAATCTCAAAGTCATAACATTTACGAACGGGATATCTGGCAACCCCTTCATTTGCCATGCAGCAGAGTTCAGAAATCACGTCATCATCAACATTATGAATGACAGGGCCACCGATCAACAGAGGCGGAGTTTCAATGTGCTTCAGAATTCCGAGTACAATAAAGGTTAGTGATATTCTGATATTGATGTTCCTGATACTGACTTAATAACCATGCCATTAGATCTGTCACTTTAATATCTTACATGTAAGCTGTTTTACAAAACTTGGTATTATATATTACATTAGCATATGAATAATTACTAACATATATATTTTGTGAGAATACATAAATCACATTGGCTTTCTCCCAGTAAATTCAGTAACCCCATTCATATAATGCATTATTTCATTATGCACTTTTCAAGTTGAAATATCAATGGCTAAATTAAACGGTGCGTGATAACGTAGACCTGGTGACACGCGCCGCACGCTTTAATTACATTTTCCAGTCCAATATGGTGTAGATGTTGAATGAGGACTGACTTGACGTTCGAACATGGAAATGTGACATTATGTGGTGCAAAAGGTGGCCTTTTGAGAAGCTCTTACACTGAATCCGAAATCACTTCATTACGAGAGGAAGCATTGGAGACGGGGCAGACAGAAATCAACGCAGTCGAAATTAAGGTACCACATGATGAGCGGCCTGCACCGCCGAACATGGCTCACGCTCAAGTGTTCTCCATCTCAGCGAACGCCTCCCAGAGTGGTGAACTTTACAGGGGTCTGCTGCTGCCGTGCGTGATGCTTGGAACAGATTGCAATCATCAAGTCTGGCAAATAGTAAATACGTTCCTCTGCAAGGGGTCCTTACCAACGTGTTTCTCTGTGCTGAGCCAGGCTCATCTTCTCTAGATGGTTCCCTGCAACAGTTTATTGTACTCGCAACACTCAGTGTAGAAATCGGGTTACTGCGAATATTCCACAGTTCTATTTGTTATTTTATTTCCACAAATAGCACCTTAAGAACCCGAATGCCTTGAACTTGGCTGACTGTGGTCCACTTGCATGTGTGTTTTACTGAATTGATTCAGAATGGTGACACTACACGTCCTGGTGGTGCATTTTCTTGTCATTCAAAAATACATAACAGAGCGTCATACGCATGAATGCCGTGGTCCTCAAACACAAACAGCACCGTCACAAATCAGTGAATCACACCGAGTTTCACTGTAGTAGCACCACACAGTGTGAATCCTCCCTAAATCCGTTTCTTAAAATGATAAGACCTTCAAACTGATGACAAGCACAAACTTCCCTGCTGCTGGACTTCAAAGCAGCCAGAAACAAGGTCACCTGTGAAAGAAATGCATGAGAGCGAGCCGAGATACACACACACACACACACACACACACACGCATACACACTCTCTCTCATACACGCACACACACACAAACACATCATGTCAGGCTTTCTTCCTCCAGGTCTCTCTGGCACTGCCGAGTGTCTGCCCTTACCCCCCCAACCCAACCCTCCAGGCAGAGGACGATCCGACGTGCAAATCTTGCAATCCGGACCATCCCCTAATCCTCACACCGCCCCGCCACGGTGCTGTTTGCCAATGTGAGTGCGCGTGTTGGACGTGTGGGAATCGCAGGCGCCGGCTTGTGTGCACAGTTGAGAGCAGACGTAGCTCTGGCAAGAGGGCAGCGTGTCCCAGCCTCGGGCAGGGAACTGCGCCCCCCGACCCCCCCGCCGCGACCCCTCCACTCCCCTCAGCTCTGCCCACGTCGGGAACATGACTTGCTTTCTCTGCCTCCAGATGTGCCCACCTGATGACAACTGGCTTCATTCCACAGGAAAAGCTAATGCTTCCATCTCAAGGTGACATCCAAACCTACGCCACTCATGCCAGCTTCCACACTAGGGCCTGGGCATTAATGCTATTTGGGACGCGCACCGTTCTGACCCACAGCCGCCCGTTTTCATTTCTGCCTCCGCGTTTCCGAGTAAGGCCACGAACGGAGCAGACAGGAGAGTATTATCCAGTAGTGTCACAACCTTCCTCCAACACATCCCTGGAATAATATGGCTTTGCTGCTCTGTTAGAGACATTGAGGCATGAGCGTTACTTTCTGATTTTAATACAGTGGCTCGTGTGCCAGTGAACACAGAGAGATGGTTATAAATCAAGAGGGTTCGCGTGCTCCTGACTCAGGGCTGAGGACAGCCGGAGGTCCTTTTCAGCCAACCAGGACTGTTTTTCACAAGCTCGCTGTGCACAAGTTACTTTTTAAAACTATTTTACCTTTTGCTCTCATTAGCAACAAACCATTGTATTATCTGTCAGGAATCATTAACTACTAAGGCTGTGTTTTACAGGGAGTGCAGGTTATATTCTGATGGCTTTGTCTTTAAACCTACAATTGCAAAGCACATGATTCCTGAAGTCCTGAAGTGGTCCTGCTGTTGGAGACAAGGTTACTCGCCACACAGGCCACAGGACCCTGGCAGGACAAAGTCGCCGGCAGCCAAGCGGTGGGACTTCCCTCAGTTTGGGGGAAGGCTCCGGTTTAATTCCTGCTGTTATCCACAGAGCTTCATTAGTTTAAGTTAATCGTGTGCAGCCATAATTGACTGCTGTTCTGTTTTCTTTTCATCTATCATTCCAGTGCACCATCCAACCTGCTGAAAGAATGCACTCTCTCTCTCTAGGTTTCTCTTTTCTCTCTCCATCTCTCTCTCTCTCCCTCATTCATCATGGCTCTTTTGCTTTGCGAGATTGTGTTATCACTGCATCACCGGCCTGATTATAAACACATTTGCAGTTTTAATTCTACTGTTTGTCTTTAAAACGATCTTCCAATTTAATTCCAGCCACCGTCAGAGTGTAAAACCACATTAGCCTGCCGCAATTGATCAACCTCCCCTTTCCCCCCCGAAACTCATCAAGTATTCTGCACACAGTGCCGTGTTTAGAAATATGCAAGAAAATAAAACACAGTGAAATGTACCGGAAGGGGCCGCTTCGCTCCGGATCGTGCTGGCCTGATTTCGAGGCTTGAGCCTTCAGCCAGGAATGCTAACAGAGTAAGTTCCAAGGCCCCCGTGATCTCAGGGTGCATCTACACAACATTAATCAAAGTTGTTAATTACTTCTTGATCTCTTGCTCATTTTATCTGTTTGGTTAGTTATTTATTTTTCATCGGGAACTGGGGAAGGCTGCCTCGGGGCGGACGGGCTCTGCAGGAACGGCAGGAGTCCTCCTTGGCTTGGCCCCAAAAACGATCCGTCTCACTTGAGGAATGAAACCGGCAAGGTGAAAAGAATGTTTCCGAGGACGTGGGAGAGCACCTTTAAGAAGTGTCTGCCTCTTTGATGATCTTTTCCCCTTTGAAACCATTTCTTCTTTTGCAGTGTTTCTCATTTCCCCGGCATATGCGCTCTCTCATAATGACCTCTCCGGCCTGTTACAATTAATTAAACTTCCCCACTCTTGCCAATTCCATTTGTAATTAATGGGAATTAATGTGATCCGCTGTAAGGGAGGACAGAGTGCGGAAAAGGTGTGCTAATTTTGCCTGTCGTGTTCATTGTCTGAAATAAATATTTTATATTGCTTTATCAAGTACATCAAAGTTACTAGGAAATAGCCTTGAAAATGACAGATGCCTATGTATCTTTAATCTGCATTCACACTCCTCACTCTCTTTCATGTCTGTGTCTCTCTCTCTCTCTCTCTCTCTC
>NW_027658780.1:12500-67500 GCF_041902795.1 Electrophorus electricus | reverse complement strand
CAACACATTCTATTCTTGGTATCCAGCATTTGTCAGTCTCACCGCAGAAGAAAAAAAAAAAAAAACAAAAAACATAAAAGAGGGGGAAAAAATGCATAAACATAAGAATGTTTCCATGACAGAAGAGACACACAGTCCTCCCGCGTTTGATTCGAAACAGGAGCAGAAAGTGCTGACATTTACAGGCCGCTGTTCTGAAGACTTCTCGATGTTCAATTAGTTCGTTCATCAAGTCACACGTCAAGGGGACACGGTAAAAGAAACGTGTCCGAATGTCGTAGCAAATCCGCGACTTTATGGGGGAAAAAAACCAAATAACGCATCCTGTAAGGAAAGGACTGGAAAAGCAGCGACTCATCTTATGAAATTTCCTTTGGGGGAGCCGAGCCACATATGGCTGACTGCGGACCAAAATGCCCAGAGGCTATCGGCACTTTAGCGGAGGCTTAGTATTTATTACAGTTCTTTCACAAAGGGCTTTTGAAATGCGGCCGTTAAAATCGAGTGCTCTGTGCAGCAGGCTTCAGCTGCACGGGCTCACTCTGAAAAAGAGCTCGCCGGAAAACCAGCACCCGCTTGGTCCTCTGACGGAATTCATTTTTAAAGAGGGGGAAAGAATCCTTCAGATCCCATTTCTGACTCCCATTCATTTAACTGAACCGCAGGGGAAATCCTACTGCTGTTTGCGCTGTTTAAAACTCTCTGATTATGTGGCCAGCAGGGTCATTTGCAGAGACCTCTGTTGGGTATAGTGTCAGCTCTGGCCTCAGATTACAAGACCCTCAGACGTGTTAGGATGGCATTACTGGAACCCTCTTTCCCAAACTTAGTTTGAAGCACTCAAGGATCACCCCCTCCCCACCTCCATTTCACCAGGAGAAAAATTTAGAAACAATTAAAAGTCACACAACAGGTTGTAATCTTGTTATTTCAGCTTGAGTTGGTGCTACATCTGGGGTTCAGAGCAAGAAGTGAATTCTCGCTAGTAGGATTAACATGGGGATCGGCACTAAGAGATCTTGCCTCATCAGGGCTTGCCGACGTGAAGGGCGCGAGCACCTCTTCCTCTCCAGGAGTCAGGCAGACAGCCAGCCAAGCTGGAGGCAGGCAGCCTGCTAACGAACGCTCCTGTGAGCCGTGGCGTCGCTTTAATTAAAGCAATCTTCAGGGCTAATCACGCAGACGAGAGGCGGTGGCTTGGGGGAGCTCCTCTCCACACAGGCCCTTAAATAAATAATCAACTGGCCTGAGTGTCTCAATCAAAAGGGGGCAGAGGGGGGGGGGGGTGGGCGTGCCACAGACTGCGGGGGTTGCTGTGGTATCACGGGGGGGGGGGGGGGAATTCGGTTGCCATGGTGAGGCAGAGGGAGCGGATAGGTGAAACTTCAGGGTGGTGTCTTGATACGAGTCCCTGCCCTTAACACCCTGTGCCGATTTCCTGAAGGGCCAAATGGTTAATAAGGCCATGTCTACTGCCCTGTCCATAGATAATCAACACACACACACACACACACAGTAAAACATAAAAGCTCAACCAGGTTGCCTTTCTTTGTGTGGTTCTGGAAATTAGGTCTGGGAAGTATTTGTGGCGATGGGTTTCCTATCATAAATATGGCAATAAAAATCTCCGGACACTGCATGTTTGGAGTTTTTTGGACAGTTGTTAGCATTTGTTTTTATGTGTGCGAACATTAGGGGACATATTCAAATGTTGAACACTGGTGACGAGAGAAAAGCCATCCCACCTAAAAGCATCTGCAGCTCTGAGCGCGGTTTGAGCACGGTTTGTAAGCATTCCATGCCAACCGGCAGTGAACTGTACTGAAACGTGCTTGTGTGGAAATGTGATTGGAATGGTTATTGTGTGTACTCAAAACCAGTCAGCCCTACAGTGGAAAAGAGGCTATAGCCAAGAAATCAGAAGTAAACCAGGAACAGGTGTGAGCAGGCAGGGCCAGTGATCAAGAAGCCTGAGGAGCTTAGCTTTGGAGGCCGTGACAGACGTAGAGTTGCAATGACAGGGGCCAAAGCACTCAAGGCCTAATACCAGGACTTAGTAGGTGATAGAGAAGGAGTTAAGAGCTGGTGGTTTATTTTGACAACTACAGCCTAACCAGCTACTCAAAAGAAAACTCACTTGAACTAATAATTCAGCATGTCAGTCATAATTCCCGTTCTTCTTACCGGTTTTAGTTCATCCAACACTTAAAACTCATTGTTCCCCTTTTGCTACGTGAGCAAGAAAGGGGAACTAACACAGATCTGATTTTTGCCTCTTTGCACTGTGAGGATTCTTATTTCTAAATTTCCACCATTCGTTACCCCGTCACTGGACAATATTATTCATGCACGGCGGTAGAACAAACACCGGCCCAATTCTGCATGCACAACCACAGCCACACAAACATACAGAAAGCATATCAACTGTAGTCTGGTTCACAAAGGGAAGAAGGAGGGACGCAAACATGCACGCACGCCTGGCCTCCCTCACGCACACACACGTACGCATGCCAGCGCATAGACATTACAAAATCCATACGGAAGCTTTAAGACTGTGTGGGCAGGCACAAAGGACTTCTTCCTCCTGCCGCTGCGAGAAAGAGGGAGAAATCAAAGAGCTATCATGATGTGGCGGTGGGGTTGCAGGGGCGGTGGGGGGGGGGCCCCGAGCCTTCCCCCCTTACAGATCTCATGCAGTGTGAGATTACTGTGGTGGCCCTGGGGACATCACTTCCCTCACTGTGTTGGAGCCAGAGTGTAGGGGAGTCTATGAGGTTTTTTTGTTGTTGTTGTTTTTGTGTGTGTGTGTGTGTGTGTGTGTGTGTGTGTGTGTGTGTGTGTGTGCGTGTGTGTGTACAGTTATGTGAATATGCCTCTGTGTCAGGGCACTGGGGAGTTTAAGAGTCTAAGTGTGTTTTTGTTTATGTGGGGCCCTATTTGTTCTGTGTGTGTGTGTGTGTGTGTGTGTGTGTGTGTGTGTGTGTGTGCCATGCATCTTCACTAGTTCTGGAGCTTTCATCACTGAACTGGCCGAGTGCAAGAGGCCCCTGAGATGTGAGCCGGTGCTGGGGAGTAGTTTTCATCTGCTGCCCCCCTCCAGCGAGCCCCACCATGGATGAACTTCTGAGCTCCGAGGGAGCAAATTGAAAGCCTGTGCTCGTGGGCAGTCATGCAGGCTGACCATTTTTTTTAGGGTGGGTGGTTGGAGCAGGTGATGGAGATCTGTTTTAAGCCATGTTCATTTATTTGGTCCCTGAAATAAGAGTTCCTGATGAGAGCTGCAGTGTGCAGTCAGAGCTCATCATCCAGGAATCTCATCATCCCCCACAAGCACACACACACACACACACACACACACACACACACACACACACACACAGAGCCTGGTTTCACTGCTAACGTGAATAGCACCAGAAAAGCTTTTTGGATCTCAGAGCCCCCCCATCTCTCTCTGATCCCTGTGTGCAGTTTTGTTGCCAATTCCCTTGCCCATGATTGTGTGCGTGTGTGTGTGTGTGTGTGTGTGTGTGTGTGTGTGTGTGCGCGCGTCTGCTTGTTTTTGATTAAATCCAGGGCAAACGGCACCACACAACACAAAAGTGAGGCAACGGCAAGGAAATCTTTCAATCTGTCGCCATGGCATGATAATAAAACCCCATCCATCAGACCGATATTGGCAGGAACAAATTGGTTTGGGGAAACAAAAACAGCTTGGGTTTGCTTGTGCAGGTCTGTGCAACTGTGTGTGTGTGTAAGAGTGTGTGTGCATGAAGTGCGTGTGTGCATTGAAGTGTGCATCCATTTTCGGTGATCTGTAAAAGCAGTGGAGACATAAAACATCCGTTGCCAGGGAGGCAGACACAGCCCAGAATTTGCCCCTGTGGCGTGGGGAATGCACGCTGGAGACACCAGCGTAACCCACGGTGGAGATGAGCCCCGCGCATGAGACTGGAACGTCCCCATTTACCCTGTTTCTCATGACTGTGATGAGCCTCACACATGGAGGGAATGAAACCCGGAGCGCCTTGCAGGGACACACACTGCATCACCAACTCCTGAAAAGCTCGCCGCACCAAATGGTCAACGTGTGGCGTAAGCTTCCGAGGCGGGTTTGGGGTGGACAGATACCCGATCCCGGATGAGCGCGCGCACGCACGCCCACACGTGTGTTTTGTTTGTCACCGGACTTAATTGCTCTCAACCAGTCCTCTATTAAATCCCATGAAATCCTTTGAAAGTCGCAGCTTTGAACGTCTGGTCAGCGCAGATACATTTTAATCACCAGGTCGGGAAAGCGAGAGGCCTCGATCGCGAAACAAAGGCAAATGAGCTTGGAGAGGTTGGCCGAAGCAGCATGGAGTGAAATGAATCGCATTCTAATCCTAGATTATGTTCACGTTCTAATCCCACGGTACACTCTGGCTTCTTCGCCCAGGCCTTTCATAAAGCTCTCCTTCACTCCTCGTGTCCTATGCACCTTCGCCCCGTCCCGAATTCATGTCACATGTCAGACAAGCTGCGCCCCTCGAGCGAGCCAACATTCTCTCGCCCCGCCTGTAATCCCAGTAAGATGGACACGTTCACGTGGCCATAACGGGGCCTGAGCCGCTGCCTGCCTTATCGGCCTCCAGCACAGGTGCAGCTGGAGCAGTGCCAACTGGGCACCAGCCTGACCATCCCAGCCTGTCCACACCAGCCTGTATACCTCAGCCTATTCATCCCAGCCTATTCATCCCAGCCTGCACGCCCCACTCTGTCCATCCCTGCATGTCCACCCTAGCCTGTATACCTCAGTCTGTCCATCCCAGCCTGTATGCCCCAGTTTGTCCATCCCAGATTATATGCTCCAGTTTGTCTGCCCCAGTTTGTCCACTCCAGCCTGTCCATCCCAGGCTGTATACCCCAGCCTGTCCATCCCAGCCAGTTATGCTCCAGTCTGTCCATTCCAACCTGTCCAGCCCAGCCTCTCCAAACCAGTCTCTTCTCCCCAGCTCTCTCCACTCTAGCCCTGCAGCTAGCCAGCTACAACTTCCTTACTGCTTCTATCCCACTCTCTCTCTCTCTCTCTCTCTCTCTCTCTCTCTCTCTCTCTCTCTCTCTCTCTCTCTCTCTCTCTGTCCTTTACACTGTTCTTCACTTTTTCTATCTATGACTCAATTTTCCTCTCCATCTGTTGTCACTACTACTCCCATTTCTCACTCCTGATTTCTCTCTGTCGTGTCCCTGGGCACCTCTGTCTTTAAAGCAAGGCTCTCTCATTACCATCACCGAGGCAGCTGAAACTACAAGCAGCTGTAGAACAAAAAACAGACTTTACTTTTACTTGCTCAAAGACACAGAATATACATATTGTTATGTGTCTTGGCCATTACAGTCAAAGCTTGTAGAACCTGGGCAGTGCAGGGCAGTGGGCATGTCTGCTCGGTCACATGGTATGTGAGGGAGGGGCAAGGAAGGCTCGAGCCAATCACGTACAATCAATGTCCTCTCCCAGGATTGGAGATCAGAGCCAGGACAACACGATGGTAATGGAATTGGCTGGGAGTTCCCATGGATCAGGGAGCCGTAATGAGAGCTGGGAAGTGCAACGCGGTAGTCAGATAGACAGAATAACAGTTTGTCTCCGGCGTCCTGTTCCTTATTTCTCAACTGTCATTAGCTGGGGAAAGCAGAATAGACCTGTCACAGGTGCGATGATGGAAATACGACTTCACAGAGGTGCAATTTTCGACAAGGTTGCAAAGGGCCCACAGGAAGAAGGGGTGGCCATGAACCGTGACACAATAACAGATCACGTAGAATCAACACGTCATTGTCGTGTCACTGGTATGACATTCCAGTAATGGAGCCATGCTCGCCATAGTCCCCTGGCACCTTTGTTTACCAAACCCCCAATTAGCTGTTACTGTTGTATTTGAGCTGTTATGTGCTTGATGTGTTCCTCGCCGGCTCATGAGGGAATTCTCTAATTATGGCTGAGAGGTTGGAACGCCAGACCTCCTCACACGTCTGCGTTACACGTCCCTTGACGCCATGCTGGCATTAGCCGCCCAGAACATTCCAGAAACGGGATGGGGAGTGCGCCAGACATCTCATTCCATGTGTAATAATGGAGATCTCAGACCCCGAGAACAAGAGGGGAATGTGAAACTCGGTAAGCCGTGTACAGTCGTTTGGGTTTTGCTGCAGGTTTGAATTGTGCAGGAGATCTCCGAGGACCACCAGGGCTTTAGGTGTTGTTGACGTTGCTTAATTAGTCAGATTCCCAGGGCGAGGTTGCCGGGGGAGACACCTGCACCACACACATGATATAGCAGATGAGTGCCACACCGCCTCCCCCCTCTGAGGGCTTCCTGCCCAACACACACTAATGCCTACTCAACCGGGATCGGATGGCATTTATACAGAGAACAGCAGACAAACAATAACAGCGGGCATGTCGGCATTTTAACACAGACACACACACACACACACACACACACACACACACACACACACACACACATACACACCTACATTCTGTCAAGCAATTATACATCATGATAAACACCCCATTTGCGTTCACGTGTTCTGAAGTACTGTCCTTGTGCCCGTTGAGAAATAAAGAGCTTTTGGAAAATATATAATATGAATCCACACTGAGCTCCAGAAAATAATTAATTAAAAACGATCATTTGCCAAGATGAAGCCTAATCACTTCACGGTGGGTTTTATTTC
Organism: Electrophorus electricus; assembly: GCF_041902795.1. Taxonomy (NCBI): domain Eukaryota; kingdom Metazoa; phylum Chordata; class Actinopteri; order Gymnotiformes; family Gymnotidae; genus Electrophorus; species Electrophorus electricus. The sequence continues at coordinate 60,783 of NW_027658780.1, read as the reverse complement.
CTCCAGATTATGCATTTCTAGGGATCACACATGAGCAACAAAAAAGAGCACCGTTTCTTTCAACTTGCCTAAAAGCACGTGCATGAAACCACCTGGCCAAGCCTGCGACGTCAGCCCCAGCTTGGAGGAAGTGAATGTGCTCTAATTTTATGAAATCGCTGTCTGTCCACTTAAAGAGTCCTGGCCGCACATCCTCGGGCAGATTTCAGGACGGCCAGGACCTTAAAAATGGACAATGACTGTCCTGCAAAAGGGCCAAACTTTTGCGCCTGTGCTACTAGAACGATCTGTCATGTCGTCCACTGAACCACGTCAGATTCGGAGCCTTTGGCTTTAGGCTGCACTTCCGCTTTGGGCCGCATGAGGGACAGATCGGGTGATTGAAACGAGCCCCAGGGCGCATGATTTCCACCGGCCTCGGTCATGCCGTGAGAGTCACGGCCCCTCTTGCTTTTCTTTCGCTTCTCTTTGATTCGCACTAAACACGCGTGGGGCCGAAAGACGCATCCTCCAACGTCCACCTGCATCACTGCGCGTCTTTTGTGCGAAGATGGCCGACAGTTTCAGAATAGCTCCGTCTCGAACGCTGAATTAAAATTTAGATGTGAGATTGGATATGAAAGCTGCAATCGCTTCAATGTGTGTGTGTGACAGTGCATTCAAGAGAGGTTGCACGTATGACTGAACCAAACATTCCGTAGTTGATGCATGGGAAATTACTGCGGTAAACTTGTTGAACTAAAGCGTGCTGTCTCGAGCCTTGAAATTCCTTGGCTCAATACGACTTGCTCTATCCTTCAAGATGGTTTGGTTTTTCTTCGTCCTCTTTCTTCCCTCTCAAACACCGTGCATCCCATAGTTCCCATTGAAGGGGGGTGGGGGTAATTTGTTCCTTTTGCCAACTAGTCGATATCTCCAGCGCTACCGATAAAGAGAGAGATGAGAGGCTCCACAAAGGTCATGTGACCTGCGTGGTCGCGTATGCTGAATTAATACATGCACACACACACAGTTTTACCTCATCTTTTGTCACACACCTTTGCCTGCGAGAATCTTTAGTGGTGGAAGTGTCTCCTGAAGGACACCAAAGGAAAGCCGGCAGTCTACTGTCGGATTATTCTCCATAAACTTTATATTACACTCAGGAAAAAAAAAAGACAGTAAAGACGACAGGTCTTCCCACATCCATCTTCAGGTGTTACACCCTTCCGGCTTTACAGTCAATAAAGGTTTAGAGCATATATTAGCTTAGACTTATCGGTTGGCTTCGCCTTCCTCTGAACTCACAGTTATGTCACGAGGTGGAGAGACAAATCCTGACGGCGAATGAATCAAATAAACCCATCTCTTTAAAACGTAAACTCAAACACAGTCGTGACGACACGGTGATTCCGTAACAGCAAAACACTGAAGGTGTGCATGGAAGGAGAACCGGATCACGCCAGTGTTCATTTCCTCTTGGATTTAATCCCGCTTGTCCTTATCCACTAGGGGATACAATGGATTTAAGATGCTGGAGTTGACGTCCACCCCCCCCACCCAGCGCCCTTTCCCCGGTAACAGATGATGGAGAGAGAGGGACATTCTTGCAAAGACGGAGTGTTATTATACCAGCATGACTTCAGATCAATCACCCATCTCCATTCCGGCTGGGTCAGCCGGGCACCAACCCTGAGACGGCGCTAATTTAGGACAGATCCCCATCTAAGATGAATACCGATCACATCACTGCCCGTCTGAGCGCTTGAGAAGGGAGTACATGCCACCTGCAGCAAGCAACGTTTTCTTCCACATACAGTACTGTTACGTGAAGTACATGTCAAAGTTAATGCATTCCCATCTGGCATTTTTATTTATTTTTTGTTGCCAAGAAACATCCTCTGTTTATCCGCGAATGAGTAATGCTGCTTAAAGATCCGACAACGACACGTTTCTGCGCGAAAATCCGTCACCTTCTGATATGCTAAGAATGTCGATATCCTCTATTATAGCGCTAATGGCAGCTCACGAGACGCATCGATCGCCGGATCAAAGAAAAGCAGCTCGTGCCGAGTGCCGAGGCCCGGAAACAATGGCCCGACGTCCGCCTCCCGCTCTGCTCCCCGCCGCGCCTCATTCTTCTCAGCAATTAAAACTCGCAGAAACGACACGGCGCACCAGCGCCGGGGGTGTGACTTTTTGAAGCGGGACGCTAATTGATGTCCCACCGGGCGAGGCTCGGAGTGGCGTGTGGCGCGGTGCCGCGCGGAGGAAGCCGCACGCCCGAGTAATCGCTGCTGCCGCCCCATCATGAGTGAGGCGTCGCGGCTGGAGAGTGGGCATCAATTTCGTGCGGCCCTGAGGACCAGTCGTTCTCCCCCCCCCCCCCCCCCCCTTATGTGCCGCCCGAGAAAAATATGATGGAGACTGGAGGAGAGGTGAGAGAGAGAGAGAGAGAGAGAGAGAGAGAGAGAGAGAGAGAGAGAGAGAGAGAGAGAGAGAGAGAGAGAGAGGGAGCGAGAGAGAGAGAGAGAGAGAAAGACAGAGAGAGAGAGAGCTAGAGAGAGAGAGAGAGAGAGAGAGAGTGTGTGTGGGGGGGTAGCTTAAATCTAAAAGTGTATGGCATAAATTGCTTCGCCTGCTCCTTTGTCCTTAATTGCTTTCTTTTGGGAAGATAGCGGAGTCCCTTAATTTGTAGCTTTCAACTCTAACCTCCACTTAAAAGTCTGGGCAAGAAAATAAACCAATTCCGAGAACTTTAAACCTGATTTATTTGTGATGATGTAATAACATTAATATGCAATGTCCTTCGCCAGGATGAGAGAAAATGTATGCTGGTAAATTTTTAAGCCAACATCAAAACTTCTTTTCCGAGTATGATAATCAAGGTTAATTCCAGACCCAAAATACCTACCAATTGAATTAAACACAAATAAAGAAAGGGAATAAACACCATAAACACCCACAAACAATGAAAACAAAACTAAATAAGGAAGTCCAGCAAACACTTCGGAATGAGAAATCCGAGAAATTGTTTCACACCTCTATTCTATCTCTCTTAATGGCCCACCTGAAGGAGAAATTTGCGTCCTCCAAAATTTATGCATCTGATAATGTATATTCCTGGTCACCGAATCATCAATCATATTGCTGTTTGGATAAAGTACCGTGTGCGCTCAGCGGCACATCTGGGCGGCGCTCGTGCTACAGGCGGTAATGGGAGGTCAGGCGCGTGTGATGGGAAGCTCTCGACCGCGGGGCAGAGCTTCGGAGGGACCCTGCAGATTAAGAGGCTCTCTCTGCCCTTCGTCAGCGGCGGGAGTAAATCTGCCTCGCTCGGTCCGCACATTCTGTTCGCCACAGACGTGAAGGAGCCGCAGTGATTTAGTGCGCGCCGCCCGCGTCCCGCCACGTTCATCATATAGAACGCGCGCAGCACACTGAACAGAAAGAAATGGCACCAGCTCCACGCGGCCGGCTCGTGCAGTTCACCTTCCTCGGCTGTTTTGCGGTACCGCCCTAAGCCGTTCGTGTTCGGTGCTGTCTCAGTCGCACGGTGGCCTGTACCCCCCCCCCCCCCAGCACAGATGTAAGCCTGCAAGAAGACGCTGTCTTTAATTTCTCCCACGTAGCGAGGTGACACCAAAGAGAACGATTCTGCCTTCATCGCCGACAAAACGGATGCTAAACGGTGTTATAAGATACCCACCAAATAAATAAACACGCAAACTCCTTCCAGATATGCGACGGTCACCGTTTTAGCATTTGGTTCAGTTTCATCAGTGCCAAATTCCCTCCTACGAAGGCGCTGGTTCTTTTATTTACTTGTTTTTTAAACGAGGTTGGGAGTTTTGAATCTAAAGCATCTTCTTGCTGTGAAGTCACCCACTAACATCGGGCTACATTTCTCAACCCCTCTAACTAACTAGCTCATTAAACAGAAAGTATGTTTGGACGACAAAGGAAACATTGATATTCAGAAGTAGAATTATTTTTACATCAAAATATGCAGTTGCACATCTCAGAATGTACACAAACACGCACATGCACACGCGCGCGCACCCAGAACTGGAACAAGCTCACTATACTCATCGACTTCCAGCCTTCACGACACTTCCTCATATCTGTAGATTTATTTTGTTTTAATTTTTTTTTCCCCCACCTCAAAAGCATTGTTATCCCTGGGTTATGCTTGTATACCAACTGCACGACACTCGTACTGGCTTGTTTAACATGAATCGGAAGCTCCACCTGTGAGCCTGTTATTCTGCAGCTTCTGAACCTGTGACACAAAGCACTTAGCTCTGCTCACACCATCGCACGCACTGTATCGGTAAGATACAGGCTCCGCCACACAACACTTGACGAGATAAAAAGCTGCAAATTTGCAGAGATTTGCTGAACCCAACAAACTTCCCTGTCTGCCACACTCCTTCCATTTTAGCCCGGACCAGAACACTGCCTTGCAATGCGATGAAATGCATCAGTGTGCATCTACACCTCTGTTATAGTCTGTCTCTCTCCTCTGCTCCTCAAGACAGTGGAATCAGATACAGGGCTTCTGCTTGCAGACCCCAAAAAACACTTGGGCTCTCGCTGCATTTAAATGTGGCACAGTCCAGATTGGCCTCTTTAACGGGGGAGTTTTAGAAAGCTGCCAGTAATGTGCAAGAAATTGGCCAATGCCCATTTCAAATGCCTGGCTTATGATGGATACCTGTTTGCTACCGCTGCTGCTAATAGGCAATCCATCAGCCTTTGAGGTTCACCCCGCCCTCTCCGCCCCCGGAGCGCAGCAGTCAGGCCAGCCGGGCGGGCAGAGAGTTGCAGAAGGATTTAGGAGAAGATTTGCCTGGGACATGGTGGTCACCCTCAGCTCCAGACTAGCTGAATTACCCTTGATCCAGCAAATCTCCGGTTCCACTGGAACGGCAGTCAACGGGTCCTCGTTAGAGCTCATACTAGGCAGGCCGCACCGAAGTGTGGCAGTGCATTAAATCGCGGCAGCTGAATTTCCCTCCCATAGATTTGCCGTGCGATAACATGCAGTGTAATGCTTATTTTACTGCGGTGCTATTTATAGCTGTTAGTCCCCGTCGTATTTAAGCATGCGCTGGTGAAGTGACGTGCATGTGTGGAGCATTTTTCAAATGAAATTTGTCGTGACGAAGCAACAGCTGTCAGAAGACGGGCGCTGTCCTTCTGGAACCTTCCGACTGCAGCCATGGTGTCAGAAACCACTCTAATCTTTAGCAGGATTGGAGGGCTGTAGCTGCTGGCATGGAGAGAATGGGCCGGGCGGCGCGGGGGGGGGCTTAAAAAACGACAGTGTGAGTGGAGTGAAGGAGAGAGAGATGGCTGATTTGGGATGGATTTAGGCATGGGTGGGAAGAAAAGATTAGAAAGCCATATCTTTTCTATCGCAGGGAGCGCCACGTCGGTGAGCTGAATGGAACAGCTGTCTTCAAACATACAAAAGCAGTAATCTGACAGTAAACAGAGTGCTGGGGTTGGGTGGAGGAACAGCAGTAAGCCTCCACCACAAGGTTTAGTCAGGGCACCCGTGGAGAGGCCAGACCCGGCTCAGGCTCCCCCCCAGGCCTGGGGAGGTGTGGGCGGGGGAGCGGAAGTTTCGAAGAGATGCTCGGCCGCATCGGCGTCTTCTGCTGCTGAGAGGCAGCCTGGCGAGGCCATGGTCGAGGCTGGGGGAGAGGACGTAAAGGGGCTCTCGATCCCTTTATGTTTACGCCTTCTCTCCCCCAGCCTCGGCCGTGGCCTCGGAGGAGGCTAGTCTCATGCCCAGAAGGGACAGACACAGGACTGCCCTTTGGAAACGTGGAGAAAGGGGGAGAGGTTACGCGTGGGGGGCTACAGAGGGTCGGCGGAGGGGCTGTTTGAGTGGGCCTGCTGGGCATCTGTTTCAAGCAAGTTGGGCTTTGGGGGTGGTCATGCCAGGCAAGAGCCAAAATGGAGTCTGTATGACTTATGGGGTTGCGGAGATTCACAAAACTGCCTGGGAGACACAGAGACACAAAGGCCTGGCACATACATACACATATATACACTGGGATACACACACACACACACACACACACACACAGCACACTTTTGACTCAAGTTCTTAAAAAGTTAAAGGAGAATTTAATGACCTTTCTCCTTCTCTTGCTCACTCTCACCCTCTCTCTCTCTCTGTTTTCTCTCTCTCTCTCTCTCTCTCTCTCTCTCTCTCTCCCTCTCAGTGTGGCCCGACACCCACGCTGCTGTTCAGTGTTCAGTTGCAAGTGATTCATGTAAGTGAATCATCAGGCTTGCAACACACTGTAAGTTTGAGATGGGCTGACACCAATGTGTAAATGTGAATCATAAAAGACACAGGAACATAAAATGTTAAACGATTCCGTTCACAAGGGTCACATTGATCTTTTTCCCAAATGATTCATTTTGTCACTTGCTCAGATGGCTGGAATGACCTTATGAAAGGAACATAACTGCGCAGACTGAGAAAGAAGTTAAAGATGAATTTACCAAGCCACATTGAAAGGTCTTGCAGAGAGAAAGAGAGATGAGACGAAAAAATGACAAATTGAGAGTGTGAGCAAGCTAAGCCCATGATGTGCAAGCTAGTATCTTGAACTGGTTAAACAAACAACCATGTTACACATTTTAAGTGGTGTCTGCTGAGGGGAAAAAAAGTAGTCAAAAATGTAAAATAAATAATAAAACAGAAAATATCAAATTGGAAGCACCAATACAAACCGACTGCTTTACCAAACAAACATTCAAAGACAGCTGTTCATGCACAGATCTCTGTTAAAGACAGTTCACCTTCAGCCATTATAAAAGAGCCACACTCTATCCACTTCGTTGTCCCAGTAACACTTGAGGAGCCGTTTGGGATGCGATTTCCCAGCCTCCCCGGGGTGCGGTTGACTAAGCAGACTGGCTTTAATTTCCGATCAAGACATTTGCAAATTTTTCAGCGGTGGTTTTCATACTGTGATTTCATACTGTTATTTGGCCTGCGTGCACATCGCCATCATCAGAGAGACCGAAAGAGACAGAGAAGGAAAAAGGAGAGAGAGAGAGAGAGAGAGAGAGAGAGAGAGAGGCGTGCTTGCTCCCCTTACTTGACCGTTCTATGTGACTGACCAGTCAGGACTAATAACATACACCAGACCTGCCTCAGCCCCACCCACTCGACAGCCCCACCCACTCGACAGCCCCACCCACTCGACAGCCCCACCCACTCTCGCCCCGCCATCTCTCCGTGTCTCTGTCTCGCTCCTCCGTCCCCACTCTTCCTTCAAATCTCATATTTCCTTTAGTGGAGTTATTATTCTCTGCCCTCCCTGCACTGTTGTCCAATATGAACATATATTAAAAAAGGCGGCGTCAGAAACACTGGGCCCGCATTGCGTTTACGTCTCATAATTCCTGCTGTCGCTGCTCACCCGGGTTGCCCTGTTGCTGAGGAACTGGGCCATAATTACGTTATAAGTCATGTTTGGCACCAAACTGCCACTCTGGGCAGGTGCTAACGGCTGTGGCACCTTCATTTTGCTCCAAGGCCTGGGCCAGACAGACAGAGAGAGAGTGAGAGAGAGAGAGAGAGAAAGAGAAAGTAACCTGGAGATAACAGAGACCCCAAAACTTATTACTTCATCAACATCTGGATAGGTATAGATCGAGCTATGAGTGTTGTTCCCCGCTCAACTTTATGCTTGAGATGAAATATTTAATAGGCAGAGTTTCAGAACTCATAAATGAATAGAGCCACACAGAACCAATAAAGCTAGTCAATCTGTTTTGTAAACCCCACTGGTGCAATTCTGAAATTAAAGAAGAACGATTGCAGTGGGAGTAAAGGAAAGACAGAGAGAGAGAGCGCGAGAAAAAGAGAATAAAAACTAGGAGGATTGCCTTCTCTGCTGGGGACGTTCTGAATGCCTTTCCACCAATCTCTCTGTCACGCTCTCTGTGTATCTCTCTGCATGCGGCCTGTGGGTATGATATTAGACATGTCTGTGCCGTGCCTACTTATTGTGCCGGCAGTCTTTGCTGATGCCCGGATCCATGAGAAGCCTATAATAATCTGTCAGATGAGGAAGACACCCCCCACAGAGAAGACCTCCTAATCCAGTTGGATCGATAGTGCACTAAGGCAGGGCACCACCGCCACTGACCCCAACCCCCTGCCCTGCGGCCATACCCCCCCCACTCCTCCCCAGCCCAACAGATAGCGTGGGTGGGTGCTCCAGCCTGCTGCCAGGAGGTTAACGACCAGAATGATCAAGGTCAACGTCTGACCCACAGATGAGGGCTTTGTGGGCGGAGCCGGAGATGCCCGGTCCTCCGGGACCAATCGAGAGATGAAACCTAATAGCGCTTTCATGGCAACAGATGAGGCAATTATCCAGCAAGGGCTGGGTCACATGGCAGCTTGTGCGGTCAAGGCATCGAGCTATCCACGCACAGTCTGCTGTGCGTGTGTGTGTGTGTGTTTGTGTGTGTGTGTGTGTGTGTGTGTGTTCTTATCTCTGACTTTGTGTAGTGACATAGACCTTTCTATTTACCAGCACAGGTCAAAGTGACCGTGAACATGCAATCTCTGTTTCTCCCCTTTCTTTCCCTCTCTCTTTTTCTCATCGTAGAGGGATATCAGGGTTCAGGTGGGAGAGATTGGACTCATTTATAAGACAGACAGAGACAATGGGAGTCTCTGGTGCACATTCTTTTAGAGGCATCCATCTTTCCATGCTCTGTCTGGGAGAATGATAAAAAGAGCACACAGTCATGTGACCAGGATGGCTGGTGCAGCCAACGCTGCACCTCTTGCTCCCAATAATGGGCCCTAGATGGGCACCTGGGAGGACCTGCCTATTGTAGCCCTCCGTAATGCCTGACGTTTTTTAAAATGTCAGAGGGTGCACTGGAGTGCAGCCTGCCTTTGGCCAAGCTGTTTGGGCCGCTGAACAATGCCTCCTCCTTCCAGATTTGTTCCATTGGGACTCGTGTGGTCATGGCGTTTGGCATTTGGAAACACAAAGTAATGGGTGTTTTCCATGTCATAGCAGTTCAGTATGAAAATGCTTTTGCGGTATTGTGGCATCCTCTGCTTTCAGCGTATTTATTGGCTGTAGTCATGACAACCTTAGATTTTGATAGCGCACCTATGGACATAAGCAGCATCACAAACCCAAGGGGATTTCTTTAACCGAAAGCAAAATAGTTAATTGACTTTGGTATACAAAAGTGCAGGATTTGAGATATCAAAGTTCTGGGATAAGCCAGTACTGTTTCAGGTCTCTGGGACATAAAGACCATATACTGCATCCAGCAGCTGAGCGCAAAGCGTAACGTAGCGTTTAGCTTCCATACCGAAGAAGAACAAATATTCACTAAACGCGAGGTGATCAATGACACAATTGAGCAGTTTTCCTTCGGTTTGCTGTACGCCTCTTGTAAAGTGGGCTGCTGAGTTTTGATGTTGGCTCATAGCTCAATAACAGCTCCTACCGCCTGCTGGTCAGCAACAGTGAGAAACATATCGATTAGTGCCCTGCTTGCTACCAGGGGAAACTGTCAAATAGCCTTTTGATTGAAAATGCCTTCTAGAACATTTTGTTGGTGGGATAATAGGTAGCAAGTTTAAAGTTTGGTTCTGTCTGTGCGTGAAAGAGCATGTTCAAAAGTTGGCCGTGTCATTCTGAAGGACGAGGCTTGTCATCTTCTTCTGCACTTCTCAAAGCACATAACTTCAAGATGCTAGGGAGCCTAATCCTGAGAGTTGACATTCTTGCTCTGTAATAAATGTGTAGTACATTTGAAGTCCTGATAGTAAGATCATTCCCTCCCCCTCTTTGTGCCCTTCCCAGTCCGTTCCTCCATGATCCACTCTTTGTCTCTTTTCGTCATCCTTCTCAACCCATCTGATGCTCCACTCACTTCTCAGTACACTCTTCTTCTTCTTCTTCTCCTCCTCCTCCTCATAGCCTTTCTGCTTCCACAGGCTTTCTTCACCCCTCTCTTCTACTTCATGCTCTTCTTCCTACTCTCCTCTCCTGCCTAATCCATCCAGTCATCCTGTCTTTCTCTCTCTCTCTCTACCTACCCTTCCATCTTCCTCCCTCTCATCTTGGATGCGCTCCTCTGTGTCACCGGTCCCCCCACGGCTCCCCCTGGAGGTTGTCTCCCTGCCTCGGACCAACACGATGCTGCAGCACACGCGATCTCTCCTCTGCTCTCTCCTGTTTGTGATCCAGGCTCACCCTGATGCACTCTCGGGTGAAGAGAGTGGGACGTATTGGTCTGAATACTGTATTCGCTGGTGTCAAGCTACAGTTGTCAGGTTCCTGTGTCCTGTGCATCATAGTTTGTCTGCTCACAACAATTCACTGTGATGCGTTTTGGATTTTGTACTACAAATACCATGCATACAAAACTCTCCCCTTCTCTCTCTCTCTCTAACACTCATTTATGTCTGCAAGTGCACATGCACACAAACAAACACATGAAACCACATAAATACATGCACGCACGCACACACACGCATGCATGCACGCGCACACACACACACACCCACACACATACAGGTGTGTTCTGTGTCAAAAGGTTTTGTTTTGTGAGAGCTACTCTTTGGTGCTGTTGGCAAAGTGGATATGGCTTTATTGAATGCTGTTTGGGGTGAGGGTCAATGCCTCTCCTTGCTAATAGAGTTCTGCTGTGTTTGTCCACATTTTCAAACAAAACAACAAAACTCTTTGCTGCAAGTGCCTTCAAACAGGTTTTATAACAATAAAGGCAATAACAGGAAAGGTTCTAAAGTATACTATCAAGCCTAGCAGTTAAATATATTAGGTTTACATAGAACACTAGAATGATAAAAATGATTTATTTATTTATTTCCCTACTTATGTTGTGAGTTTCTACTGCTCATTAAATATCAGCTAGTATGATTTAAGATGGGTATTATCAACAGATATTAAAACATAAATTGTACTTGTCTAGCTCTCATAGAGAGAGAAATTCATGTGTGTGCATTGGCCATGCAGTATGTACCGCTAGCCCTGTTTTTCATGCAGCAAGACAGGTTAGAGGCCCGCGGATGACAAAAGGCAAACAGTTTATTTACTACACAAACAGTTCAGGAAATAATCCAGGAAAAACCCAATCCAGAATCTGAGTAGCCGAAAGCAAGACAGTAAGACGGGCAAACAGAAGTAACACGGGCAAGGCAAAACTCGTAAATGGACTAGAAACATAAATAGGTCAATACACAATTAAACAGTTGATAAATATGCAAAGCTCAGTATGCTCAGGTAATTACAGGCAATACTTCGCAACGAGGAAGCATGTGAGCAGCGTATATAAAGGTAATTGTAATGAGGCATAGGTGTGCTGGATTAGTACTGTAGGGATGATGATCTCCCCAGAGGCTTCTGGGAACTGTAGTTGGTGGTGATTCCGGGGGGCTGCTTGACAGTACCCCCATCAAAAAAGGTGAATCAGCCTAGGTACTCCCATGCTTCCTGGAGGGACCACCCCGACTTCCTCAGGCCTCTTTGTGTGAGCCAGAATGTGAATCCCTAGAAGATCCTCGTGGGCTATGAGAGTCAAGGCACAACTTGCTATGCCTAGTGTGTGGCCTTCCCCTGGGGTCACCATTCAGGCAGGTTTATCTTACCCACAGGACATTCTTCTGGCACCTCTATAGTCTCTCTATAGTTTCTCGATGTCCTCATCCATTTCTCAACAGATGGATGCGATTGTCACCTCCGGTGGTAGTATGTTCTCTGGAACTGAGCGTGGGATCTCGTCAACCTGGAAAACTCGAGCTATGGCGTCGGCTTTAGTATTTTGTGTTCCAGGACGATGAGCAATATGTTAAACCAGGAGAAGAACAGAGACCAACGGGCTTTGACGAGGACTCCAGATTGCTGTGGTTGGTCAGTGCTATGAAAAGATGATTCGATCCCTCCAGCCAGTGTGGCCACTGCTCAAGGGCCAGTTTGACAGCTGACAACTCTCTCTCCCCAGTCCTGTAGTTTCTCACTGCTGGAGTGAGCTTGTGGGAATAGGATGCTAAAGGATCTGACCTGCTGGAGGTACTGGACTCTTGCGACAGAATTGCTCCTATCCCAGTCTCTGAAGAATCCACCTCCACCGCAAATGGCCTAGAAGGATCTGGGTGTTGTAAGATAGGAGCTGAGGTAAAAGCCTCCTCAGCATGTGGAGTTCATCTGAGGGGCTTGGCAGCTCCTTTCAATAGTTCAGTGAGAGGGCCAGCAATGGTACTAAAGTTCCTAATAAAACGTCTGTAGAAATTGGCAAATCCTGAATCTGATCAAGTTGTACGCACTCCTTAAGTCCAATTTATTGAACATTGTGGCTTCTCCAAGATGTACCAATGCAGCTGGGATTAACGGCAGGGGACAATCATATTTTTTTATAATCTGATTAAGCCCCCCCGGTAGTCTATGCAGAGCCCACCATTCTTCTTTTTCACAAAAAAAAAAAAAAAATTCCAAAGCCATGGGAGATGTGGAGGGTTGGATGAAGCCTTGGGATAAGGCTTCTTGAATGTAGGATTTCATGGCCTGTTCCTCTAATTTGGTCAGGGATAGATGCGATCTTTGGGTAAAGGTCCTCCCTCTATGAGATCAGTGGAGCAATCATAAGGGCGGTGAGGTGGCAGATGTATGGCTTGCTGTTTAGTAAACACTTCTCTCAGGTCTTGGTATTCAGGAGGAACGCGTGTAGGCAATTGAGTATCTGGGCTCTCTGGAGTAGTAGAGTTGGAAGCTATGGTAGGGTAATGTATGCAATGTTGATGACAAAATGGGCACCAGGCTAATAATTCTTTACTGGACCAAGAGATGCAGGGATCATGTTTTTCTAACCATGGAAGGCCTAAAATGATTGAGAATTCCAAGCAGTCCAATACTAGGAAGGTAACACACTCTTTGTGGAGCATACTGAAGTGTAGCTTGATAGGCACGGTCCTCTAGCCTATAGAACCCCTTCCCGATGGAGTCCCCGCCCAGGGCCGATACCTTGAGTGGCTGGCGGAGTGGTTTGAGGGGTATTTGTAGCTCCTTAATTAGTGCATAATGAATGAAGTTACCCTCTGCTCTGAAGTCAATCAGACGGAGACCTCTGACAGTGCAAAATAACTAGAATCAGAAATGATTTAGTTACCAGCCCCTTTGTGGGAATACTCACCACATTAGTGTGTGGCGAAATCTCCACATGCTGTTCAAGGGTTGGTGCCTTGTTTCTGTGTGAGACAGCTGGGCATTTTCTGACAAAGGTTCCAGCCACCCCCCAGTACAGAGAGCTCCCCCCCTTGGTGGCGTCTGTTTTTCCTCTGGTGTGAGCCGTAAGGAGTCACACTGCATGGGTTTGGGTTGTTGCTCTCCACTTTATGTGTGAGATGAGCCAGTGTAGAATTGGATTTGTGCTTCTTGTAAACAGTACGTTCACATAACAAATGATCCAGCTCCATAGACAAGCTGATCCAAGGAAAGCCCCATGCCCTTACAGGATAATTCTGTTAATATTTCCTCATTAAGGCCGTTAGGAAACGTCACAATGAGAGAAGGTTCATTCCAGCCACTGCTGGCAGCTAGAGTCCAAAATTCACAGGTGAACTCTCATACTGGTCTATTGCCTTGACATAATTTGGCCAGTAATTTTCCATTGGTTTGGCCACCGTGCAGATGAACAAAAACAGCCTTAAATTGATCTAGGTAGTATTCATAAGGCATCATATTAAAACTACTCCATACAGCAACACATTCAAGAGCCTTGCCTCTAAGCTGGGAAATCAGGAACAATATCTTAGAATGATCTTTTCATTAGTCCCATCAAAAAAATCAGGCAAACTCACAGGGAAAACTTGTCTTGAAACCACCGGATGAGGGGGCGACACAGGAGTGATATGTCCGGAGGAGGAGGGACCTAAAGCCTGTAACTGTGTCGTGAGCTGAGCCATAAGAATCTGGTGCTCTTCGAGAGATTCCATGGATCGGGTGAATCCCTCTAAAACCTGCCGGTGCTGTTCCAGCAGCTGGCCGTGGCTTGCTATAGCCTTCGTTAAGGCGTCCGAATCCACCATCTGCATGTAGGCGAAGTATTCTGTCATGCAGTAAGACAGGTCAGACGCTTGCGGATGACAAAAGGCAAACAGTTTATTAACTTCACAAACAGTTCGGGAAATAATCCAGAAAGAAACTCTGAGAGCCAAACAAACCCAAAGGGCAAATCCAGAATCAGAGTAGCTGAAAGCAAGGCAGTAAGACGGGCAAACAGGAGTAACACGGGCAAGGCAAAACTCGTAAATGGACTAGAAACATAAATAGGTCAATACACAATTATACAGTAGATAAATATACTGTATATACAGTAAAGAAGCCTGTGAGCAGCATATATAAAGGTTACAGGTGTGCTGGATTAGTATTCTGGGAATGATGATCTTCCCAGAGGCTTCTGGGAACTGTAGTTGGTGGTGGTTCCGGAGGGCTGCATGACACTGTTCCACCTATCTCAGGACATACTGGTGTGTTTATACACTCTCTTTATAGTCAGCATCCTGACATGTGCCACGGAAGTCTGGTTTTCCGACAGCATTTTTTGCAAGAGAGGAAAGTACAACATTCTAGCCTGTCAGCAAAGAAAAGCGATTGGCTAACATTTGCACATTGTTCATCTGGCTGGCTGGGAGACCAATCGTAGATTATACAACACTTGCATCAGCAGAGAACGTGATTGGCTGTAGCTTGTGCAGCATTCTGCTCAGCAGAGCAAATGATTGGCTGCAGCTTGACATTGCACTATGACTTGCATGAGTTGATCACCGGCATCCCCCCACACCTGCAAACGCTACTCTCTTCCAGAAACCTCCCCACCATCTAGAAAAAGGTCATTTCCTCAGGCAATTGCCCAGATTAATAATTAAGGATTGGTGAATCAACACCATGCACCTCAAGCCCCCGTAACTACATTAACCATCTTTGTGTGCCTGTTCACAGCCTCTGTTATGCACTATTAACTGTGTGCTTCCAAGATATTCATTACATTCCACATTTGCTTCTTTATACAGATCTGTACGCATATCTTCTGTCTATATAACAGGACATATTGTGTCATGATACCTGCCTTTGTTAACTTATATCTGCATCCATACAGAGTTATTTCACTTTGACTGATTTTACCAGTTATATAAAGTACTGTAGATGTCTTAAGCATGCAAATATGTTATATTTAAAGATATTAATCATGGATTTGAACAGGCATTCTAGTCAATTCTTCCAAGTTTCTTCTTTAGATGTTGTATGCTTTGTTCTGTCTGAGTGATTTCGAACAGCTTCCAATGTGTTGAAGAAGGGGCTTCCATTATGTTGGGGGAGGGGATCTGTTCTGTCCATCTGAAGGTGAACAGATATAGGTCTCGTGTTTTTAGTGCATTTGAAGTGGTTATCATACAAATAATGAACTTTTTTTGTGGCACGCAGAACATCTTGTTGGATACAGCATTTACCTGTACTTTCCATTGAAAAGCACAATAAATATTATTGTTGACTTTTTAAATTGAATTATCCTTTAATTGCATAAATATATTATTGTAATTATTTATACAAATGAACATACTGCTTAGATAAATAGCTTATCTTTCCTAAGACATTGCTGTGGATGGTATACCCCAATCACCACATTAATTACTCCAGGAATTGGAAGATTAGGACTAAAGATTACAGTAAAGTCATCATGGTTTGGCCTTAGTTTTCTCCCAAAGTAGGCAATATGGCCGACCAGGAGGAATGGCTCCTTTTCCTTTCCAATGCCAGTGTCACTGTTTTAAAGATGCCCTATAATAAAGTAACCCAAATTGCATTGCAGGATTGCCCTGTCTCCTTCTGTGCCCTTCATACAGAGAGCCCAGGAACCCAGAGCCCGGGAACCCAGAGCCCAGAGACCCAGAGCCTGGAGTCCCAGAGCTCATAGACCGAGACCTGGAGACCCAGAGCCTGGAGGCACAGAACCCAGAAACCCGGAGACCCAGAGCCCAAAGACCCAGAGCCTAATGCCAGTAAACACTGCCGTTTCTTGGGGCAAGCCATCCTGCTGTCAGCAACGTCCCACTCTCATCTCTGTCCGTCTTGTCAATCACAGGTTTGGGATTTACTGCAAAGATTAGTTGGATTACACGAACACACGACAGAGTGTTTCATGTACACATATACACACACACACACACACACACACACAATTACAAACACATAGGCATGCACATTTGTTATGCAAGTGCCTCTAATATAGGGATTATAAGTGTATAGTCATACAGTGTATTTTGGACAAGTGCAGAACTTCATTTTGGGATGTATGTATAAACATACATTTTACAAAATGCCTAGGTGTAAATTTTTTATTCGTGGCTCAGGGCAGTGGTTTTCATATGCAAGCATGGATACTGATTATTTGTGAATAATCACTCTATTACAGGCCCCTGCCTTTGGGGAGCTCTACATCCCCTCCATATAAACATGTCCCTCCAGGCAGCAAGAAATGAAATATGAAATTTCATCCTGCTTTGACAATAAAGGAAATATCTGGCATGCAAAGTGTGTATAATGAAAACATCTGCTTCGGTAAGGGAACAGATTACCAGGAGATATATATATATATATATATATATATATATATATATATATATATATATATATATATATATATATATATATATATATATATGGTTTTGTATGGATATATATATATATATATATATATATATATATATATATATATATATATATATATATATATATATATATATATATGGTTTTGTATGGATATATATATATATATATATATGTATATATATATATATATATATATGTATGTATATATATATATATATATATATATATATATATATATATATATATATATATATATATATATATATATATATATATATGGTTTTGTATGGAGCTTTTGGTAAACATATCACTTGCTGCTGAAAGTTTAAGAAACAACAATTATTCACTACTTTCAGTACTTTGAATACAAAACACTGTTTCAAATTGCTGAATAATTAGCATCTGGCAGAAGAATGTGGGCTTGCTTCAATGCCAAACCCCATGGGCACAGAAGAACTCATGTCCCTGATTTTTTTAAACACACACACACACACACACACACACACACACACACACACATTCTTTATGTGCCTTATTGTAAACACTGAATTATGTATTTCCCATTTTCTACATGTCACTGTTGCATGGAAATTACCTTTGAAAATCATCTTTATGTTTAACCCAGGATACAATCAGTGCAGTTTTTTTTTTAGCAAGGAGACCATTGGACTGTAGAAAGCAAATGTTGTAGTCAATAGGGCTTCTCCATTAGCGTATTACTGCCCTTGTGGTACAAACTGTAAGGCCGTTGGAAAAGCTGCATTATCATTACTGATATGACTGGTGGTAGTCTGAAGTTTTGCATTGGAATTAATCTCCACTTGTCTCTTACGGATAGCAGAAAATTATATTTTAAGTGTAGATATTTGAAAGCTCAGTTGGATAACATAAGGTGATTCAGGTATGACTTTGGTTCTTTAATGCACTGCAGGTATCACTGTTCATCAGAGTTCACTACATATATGTTTACTTCTTTTTTTGGTGGGGGGGGTGGATTCCTAAAATGAATTCTGCATTTGAGAACAGATGTCAGTGATGCACACATCACAATCATCTCAAGCCTTATCATTGTTAGCATAAGATAATCTGACCTTTTCAGAAATAACAAGTTCATTTTTGCAAATAGAGCTGCATTTTTGTGAGAAATCGAACCTGGTTAAAGCCTAAAGATGTGGTGACAAAACGGGTCCAGTGTTTTATATGTCAGGATCCAGGATTGATGCATCGATGCCTACGACTACACACACACACACACACACACACACACACACACACACACACACACACACACACACACACACACACACACACACACACACACACACACACACACACACACACACACACACACCCACAATCCTTCAGCGTCTTCATGTTAGGTAGCTTACCCCACTGTAAGTGGGAAATCTTTGAATTAATGCGGGGCCTCACTGGAAAAATCTCGTTACCGCATTTCATTCTTGCCTGGCAGCCTAAAATCTTCCCTCTGAGTTTCTGATCTTTCGAACAGAACTTCGAAAGAACATTTTGAAAATGATTGCAATTTGACATTTCTACTATTGCATAAACAGGTCGAGTGCTCGGATATCTGCATTCAGAATGTTGGGAATACAGACTAGGTTAGTCTGCAGTGGTGGCATGTCACATTATTCCTGCTGCCGTGGTAATGACATCTTTTTGTTACATAAGAATTCCATGCCACGTTACTATTAATTAGTCTCATTAATTAATCAATCAGTCTCAATTTATCAGTGTCACGTATATTCCAATGAAAATGATCACAATCCTTAATTTCTAACTAAAGAAAGTCAAATTAATGATTTGATTTTTGAAGGTGTCATGAAATGTGATTTATTTTCGATATTAGCAACAAAAATTTGAATTATGTCAAGACAGATTTTGTGGACAAAAATTGGACAATTATTAATACACATTACAAAAGGAACAAACAATATCTACAGTATAATTACATTACATCTACAGTAGCTGTACAGTATATTTACATTACATCTACAGAAAATTTACAGTAGATCTACAATATATTTACATTACATCTACAGTAGGTCTACAGTATATTTACATTAATATACAGTAAATTTACAGTAGATCTACAGTATATTTACATTACATCTACAGTA
Source organism: Electrophorus electricus (assembly GCF_041902795.1). Taxonomy (NCBI): domain Eukaryota; kingdom Metazoa; phylum Chordata; class Actinopteri; order Gymnotiformes; family Gymnotidae; genus Electrophorus; species Electrophorus electricus. Next base: position 41,969 of record NW_027658780.1, on the reverse strand, counting down.
GGTCTACAGTATATTTACATTAATATACAGTAAATTTACAGTAGATCTACAGTATATTTACATTACATCTACAGTAGGTCTACAGTGTATTCAGTGCAAACATGCTGAATTATTTGGTCCTCCGATAAGAACAAAAAAGGCACCAATTCTGAACTAGTGAGATGTGTCTGCATGTTAATAAGGTCAGCTGGGTTTGTTCTAATAAAGTTAGTGGTGTGTTTTAGTCTTCTGTAAAGGTGAAATAATTCTGAGACGCTGCATGTTTATTAGTAAAGTGAGGTATCGCATGCCAAGAGAGATGATCTCATTTCTCTGTGCATAACTGTAGATAATTTAAACAAGCATGGTTCCAACCATGAGTATAAAATTAAAATTGTAATTTTACTTTAAGTACTATGTTCCTCTTGTTTTTTAACTTTAATTAAACTATGCCCAGATGTTCAAAAGGTCTTAACACTGGAATTTTTTTGGAAATTATCCAAACTTGTTGTCCATGCAGAACTCCTCTGGAATTTAGAGGAAACTGTCACCACTTCTTGCTCGATGGATGAAACACGTCGTCCAGGCGATCTGGAAATCGGCCTTCTGGTGCTAATGTCCAGGATTTGGAGTTTCCTCCCCAAAGGGTGCAGAGGGAGCTTTCATTTCGGGCTGCGTGACCACCTGTGCAAGCTTACGGTGTAACTGCGTGAATCCATTGCCATGATAATGTTGATCAAATGCTAGCTCAAATTTTAACGTTACTCAGATAAATTGGGAGACGCTAGGAGACAAGCCTTTCTGCTATGTGCTACTGTTCAAGTAGATCCGCATGGTACGGATGAAGGAACCTCCCTCTGAAGTGTAACCTTGATTCAAACAGTAACCAGAGAGAGTGAAGTTCTGTTGATCAAGGCTATATAAAAACCTGTGTGCCATGTGCTACTAAACACACCCCTTTTTCTTCTTTGATGGAAGCTTGCACTGTGTATTTCTGGCAGTGCTGCCACCTTCTGTTCTACGTGGTACATGCACTGTCAGAAGCAAACGTTGCTTGATCCTTAAGTCGCCAGCTCAGTATATTATGAAAGACACCGGGGCCAATACTAATACAAGGAGATTTGTATGTAGTAAAAAAAATGGCACACATTTATGTATATACAGCTATTGTTGCATTTTATTGCGTTCGTCATTAGTAGCGTGAAGAAATCTCATTTACACAAAAAAAATCAAACTTAATATTTTCTTTATCCTGTATGGGAGTGTAATGACTCTTTCTCCCTTCCTCGCTCTCGCCCTCTCTACCAGACCTGAAACGAGGTTGCATTAGTCTCCAGTTTCATCCTGTGAATGTACTCATAATGTGGCATGTTGCCTGGAAAGACACCTACTAAGGAACAAGGAGCACATCGATCAATCTGTGATGGCGCTCTTCTGCACAGCGCTACCACCAGTAAAGATGTGAATGCATGCAACGGAACCTCGTCACATTAAAACCTTCATAAAGAAAGCTGTACGAGTAATAAAGTGAAAATAAACACGATGCGAAAACACAAAGGAATGTAGAATAACCCTCTGTCCTAATGTAAGATGCCCCCATCTGAGAGGCTGAGCAAAATCCGGCTCCTCCCCGATTGCGAAACTTGGCAGGTCTTAGCCTGTCCTATTTTCTGTGCCCAGGGCCATCAGTGGCTATCCTGTCCAGATTGAGATCAGTGACCAGGCTGGGGGTGTGATTTTTGGGGAGCTCTTGGCTGGAGCTGAACTGATAGGTTATTACCATCTATGTGCAGGATTAGTGTAAAAAAAAGTCTCCTTGGCTCTGGGGCCAGCCGGCACGGAGCTACATAAATATGTTAAAATGATCTATGTATAACGGGCTAGAGAAGAACACACACACGCGCATGCACACAAACACACACACACACACACACACACACACACACACACACACAAAAGCTCTCCCACTAAAGAACAACCTTTGAAAGGGAAGACATTAAATTTTCTCTCTGTCCTAACTTCTGTTGTTTGAGATTTCTGACAAAAGGAACAACATGCCTGAGGGTGTATCCTCTGGAAAAGTATCATACTCCCGCAGAAGGTAGACGAAAACCAGACTGAAAACTATGTAAAGAGCTTCTGCTCAGAACGGTACTGTCCCCTCTCATTTCAAGAAACAACATTCCTACTCATCATCTCAGCAGGCAGGAGCGTCAGGGGTTTTGGCTTCCTATCTGACAAATGAAGCAAAATTCTTTCCTTTGTGTGTTGACGGGCTACATCATTCTCTTGAATTGCACCAGGTGTTAAATCTAACTGCTGCTATAGTAATTTCACGAGTTGACACCCTGCAGTATATCTTTCCTATGGGTAGCAGCAGGTGTTGGAGTGATGCAACACACACACGCACACACACACACACACACACACACAAACACGCACAAATGTTCATACATACATAGCAAGAATACAGTAAATTGGTATTACAGCTGTAATTGCTGAATGAAAAAAGAGAAAAAAAAATACCTTAATATTTTGTTAAATTATTAAATAACAATCATTACCACAATATTTAACCAAAATTAATTATAAGTAACTTTTTAAAAATAAAGGTAATTTAAAATAAACTTCAAATTGAATTATTGTAGAAGACATTAAAATGCTTGGATGTGGTTATCTGGCAAATTCTCTGTTTGAAAATTGTTAGGGCCTCGTCCAAAGTTCTCCAAAAAGTCAGCTCCATTCCCTCAAAGTCAGTTCTCAGGTTCATTTTAATTGCATTGGAACTGCCCCAAAATGATGAACATCTGCTGAAAGTAAACAAATCATTCCATCCTGTTTGCACTGATCTGCTCCTAATCCTGGATTAAAAGATGTGGGCTGCTCATTGGAATAAAATGTTTCTGCTGGTGCATGTTTTATAATAAGCAGCGCTTTATTGTCAGTTTGGTTACAGTATGTGTCTACTTTTCCCCCAGGATCCTGCACTTGAAAAGGCTGCTCTAGGGAACTGGGCATAAAGTTGCGTTCCCATATATTCCACAGATTAAGGCATGGTGGCGGGATTCTTATCTTCTATATTATACAGTAATCTACTATCCAAAATCCCCTCTTTCCTTTGATGATGGGAAAAGCATGCTACTTGCACATTTTCACTCCCTCAAGACCTTGTTTTATGCTGTAGTCAGTGGATTACACCACATAGCAATATGCCATCATAGGAGGATATGTAGCACATATAAACCAGTTCACTTTAGTATGAAGACTGGCTTGTTACAGGCTGGGGGTCAGAGACACGTTCAGAGACATGTTCAGTAGGGTTTCTGATTTAAATACATTTCAGTGAAAACATAATTCAATTAAACATATAAATTATATTATGTAAAGGAGTGTATTTTAAGGCACATAGTAAAATATATGACTCACTCTGTGTGGGTTGTGACAACAACTATACAAACTACCAGAGTAAGAATATAATTGTCAAGGTCAGTCATTTTTAATATAAAGTTACATTGTCTTTACTGTAAGTAAACACAACTTTTTAGTAGATATATGCTTTGCATATTGTGGTTTTGGTAGATAGTTGCTTTGCATATTGTCATTTTGGTAGATAGATGCCTTGCATCATTTATTTTTGGTAATTATCTGTTAGATCAGCTTGGAACAAGAAAACTCAACTGAAACCATGAAAAGAGTTCTAAAAATGCATAGCATATAATTACATAACTCTAGGAATAGCATTATGTAATAAGTGCAGTTTGGGAGAATGGCTATAACTCAAATTCCTCCTTATCTATAGTAATTTATAACCAATATACAGAATATCTACAGCCCTTCACTACTGTCCCCATGACTCCCGTGACTCCACCCCCATCCACCACGCTCTGCCTCTCGTGTTCTCTATGAGTCCTGCACTCCACTCTTAGATGTTCACCAGGCGGCACGGCCTTCTAATGCGAAGCAGAAGCCACCCACAAGCCCAGCTCTCAGAAACCCCACCCCCCTCACTCTCACAGTTACTCCTCTTGAAGCACCAGCAAAAGACAGTGTGTTCTACACTGCAGAGCAAACCCTACTGGCTCCAGGCTAGGACACTGCATGTACAGTTCTCTCTGTAAACTGGGAGAGATTAACATATGTTCAACACTTCCATCTTTAGAGCATACTGGCACCTTCAAAATAAACCTGTTTTATTTGTTGTGAAATCAGCGGGTATTAATAAACAAACTCAGATACTGCCATGATGACTCTTGTTTCCGCTAAAGATGATTAGGGCACATTTGAAGGATAATTCACTATCCTCTTATGTGAAAACTGTAATCTCACAGCCAGTTAGTAGCAGATCTTTGAAATGTAGCACATCACTAGCAGTCTGCCTGCTCCCCAAAGAAACGTGCCCGTGCAGATGCACTGAGCAGATTTGCTGCAGGCAGCTTATCTGAGCACATTCTCCATGCAAGTCATCTCCTCTCCTCGTTCAGCTCACATTAATATGAAAACTTGTTGTCCCAGTTGAAAGTGATGGACACTGATTAATTCTGGTCACAAACCCAATGCCAGATCCCGATGTGTGAAAAGGGTACGATATTTGCATAAACCAAAATCTAGATGGACATCTGTCTGCAGGATCTGCTAATGAGGGAACATGTTCCCCCGAATAAAAAAAAAGAAAACTGAACCTCTATTTGCATAATTTTGTCTTTAATTCTGTTATACTGATAAAGCTGTGTTAATTAAATGTTACATTACTGTGGCTATCAAAAGATTTTCGCGGCCAACTTATGTAACTCAATGAACTTTGAAACATTTCATCCACACCATAAAGCAGCAAGAACTTCCCTCTGCTAGCTGCTAGGGCTATTTATGGTCATAATATTGTGCACATGCATAAGTGTATAACAAGCCTGCTAATAACAGGAAGCAAAAGTGTGAGTGAATAATTATAGAATATTATCAATTATTATAGAATATTAATTATTATAAAATATTATTATAGAATACTTATTACAAAAAACAAGGTTGATTGGCCCAAATAGGGATGTCAGAAGCTGGCAAAAGGCAAACTTAAGAAAACAATCCAGAAGAAAGGGGTAAATGATGAACAGTGAAAAATACTCAAGAATACCGGCTCAGAAACTTGGCTAAGGCAGAAGAGACTTCGATAGGAGCCTAACCGCAAGAGAACCTTATAACGAGTTCAGGTAATGACCTTCAGGTGTACGGAGAGGAGGGTGAACCAGGGTGTCACCGGTAGACCCGCTACAGGGTGAACCAGGGGCGGGACAATAAGAAGTCAACCAGTTACCAGCTATTGAAAATCCTGCTTAACACTGTAACCTCGATTTGGACATTACGTCATAAAATGTCACGCGATCTTTAAAATGCAGCTGAATTTTTGTGGCATGTTTTTAGGCAGAGAAAGTAAACCGTGCTCTGTGAATGAAAGAAAAGATTCGGCTTGACTGAGGAGGAGGCAAACCTCTGGGCTACAGTTCCACAGGTGTACGCCACAGAGCAGCTCATTAATCTTAATGCGGAGGACAGAACCTGGAGCATAAATTTACAAAAAATTAATTAATTTCATAGCATCATATTTCCAAGAGGGTTTGGCAGTGTAGCTCTGTGGTCAAGCAGCCAAGAATCGTTCTCAGTGACCTTGTGATTCTGCCAGTGTTCTCTGGCACACCAGGCTAGAGTTTGAGCAAAATTCACTCTCATCATTTCCTAGTGAGTTTAAACATGGAATCTCAACGGAAAACCAAACCGCCAAAAAAAAAAAAAAAAAAAAGTTATCAACATTATTCATTTTTAAGTGTAACTTCTAGTTAGGAACAAGATGCCAATTACCGTCTGATCTGTGATCAAATATGTTGACTTGGCAAACACGTTTAAATCCCACATGCCATCACAGTATTTGAAATTTAAGGTGACGTTTTTAACAGGTGCACGCGGCATGCCTGTTCATTATTGCCTGTCCGGCACTCCGGCACAAGCATGTCACTCATTTTCAAACAACGGAGGTCATTTGGGGGCCACAATGTGATAAATGCCATGACGTCTGTTCAGCATATTGTATCAGGCAACATAGGGGAGTACTTACATGCCTTCCGGTTTATTCTGTCGATATTACGTGACTGAGTGTGGTAGAAACTACCGCTCTGAGAGTTGGCTGTTGTGAGGATTTGCTCACTGGGGTAATGGAGCGCGTCTCTTTCTCTCACTTTCTGCCAGGTATATTGGCATCTTCTTCCTTTCTTGCTTGAGTGGCGGCGGCAGAAGGAACGAACCGTTAAGATCAAACACGCAACGGGCCGGCGAGTGTTCGTTCACGCCGCGCTCGCGCATCGCGCTCGCCTCCCCGAGCGGCTCATTACTTAATCCACTGAAGCGTCGCCATCTGCTGAGCGTTTAACGGCGAGCCGAGGCGCACGCAGCCGTCGCAGGGTGCGGCTACGGGCCTTCTGAAGCCCGCGCCGCTGATCGCGATGAAGAGCGGACGCTCCACAGCGCGCGCTTGTCGTGGTGACGACATAAAATAACGGATGAAATGCCTCGCCTGGTAGGGGAGACCACGGATAACACTTTTTGTATTAGCACCCATAACTCTCAAATTCTGACACAAATTACCGTACAAATAGCATTTTCAACTTCTAAAAATATATATAATAGATTTCATTAATTGAAGCCAAATACAAGAAGTTCCATTGTTAAAATATGTCCCACTACCTGGGTAAGATGTAACACAACCTGCCCCACTACCAGGGTACACTGTAACACAACCTATCAACATATCAAAGAAGTGATACATATACTAAAATCCTACTCCTAATTAGGTCTAACATGCTAATCTGCATCTGTCAGATGTTCAGTAGGCCTCCCTCACATGGAGTAAATCCAAAAATACCAAAATCTACTGCCCTGGTTAAGTAAGTAGTCAACACATCCTTCTTCTGCACACCAAATACTTTTGGACTGCGGAGATAACCCACTGGGTCACTGGCTGAACTAGTGTAATAGCCCACACTGGGTTAGCTGGCCCGGTGTGATAGCCCACACTGGGTTAGCTGGCCCGGTGTGATAGCCCACACTGGGCAGCTGGCTTGATCCTTCCTGTCTGAGCCTTTGTCTTTTCTTGCAGTATCTGCCCAGTGCAACGGGACAGACTGTTCTCTGGTGACAGACCTTACTGTCTGTCCATGCTTAGACTCGTCTGATGCAGATTTAAGTATCTGTGCAGCACATGTGTCCAGGAGTAGGAGAATAACTTGTGTAGTTGTATAGCAGTTTTTTTTCAAAAGGTGTTACATCCATCCCCTCCTGTGTGCGCCACTGTAGCAGCACGGTGGTTAGAAATTAGAATAGATGAAATGCCCCACATTTTACCTAAGAGACTACTCTATGCTTCATAAATATGAGTACTAAGGAAAATATAGACTTTGTCCAGAAATATACTTTCTTACCAGAAAATCAGTGCGTTGGCCATAAAATCCGCATGTCTCTTCACACAGCTGTGCAATTCTACACGCAAGGCCAAGAAGAATATACTTGAAACTGATCACATAATGTTTAGGCATCCCAGTCATCTATTACTGGTGAAAGTAACAACCATCCCTTTGTTACACCGCTTCCTTCCTGTCTCCCCTATTTGGGCAAGTGTTACAGGCTATTTAAAGTTTACTTTACCAATCACATGTATAATGACTCGGCTGTGGCCTGTCATTGATTACATTAGAACCGTTAGTGTTTTTGGAGTCACATTCATCATGCAGAATCCAATGTTCCAGAACTTTGCATCGACTGTCTCTCCACTCCGGCTTGGAGAATTTTTCAGATCAAACCTGCACTACAAAGAGTCTGATGACTGTTGCCACCCTACCTCCCTATGCACACACACACACACACACACACACACACACACACACACAAACACACACACACACACACAGGCTCACAATTGTTCCCATAGCCCAAACCTTCCCGGGGGGACCAACAACCCAGCACCTTCTCTTTGATTGACAGGCTGATCAGAGGGTGGTGGAACGGGGGACAAAAAGACTCCACGGCAGTAATGAAAAGAGCTTGCTCGTCGCCAGCTAGCCCAAAATAGCGACGAGGGCCGTCGACCACGTTCCGATTCCTTCTCGCTGCGCACACCGAGCAGAGAAGCATGTGACATTTGAGAGCAATTTCTGGCACCCTCCGAAAGTTCAAGCACCGGCGTCAGAATCCCCGCACCCCACCCCCACCCCAAGCGAAAAGCGGCTTTCGGCTAATAGCATCGGAAAATCGGGCAATTGTTATCGCGTACTGCAATTTAGCTGAGGAATAGAGTCATATATTCCCTTAACAATGACCACCTAGAGGACTCGCCTTTTGCCTCACAGGTCTGTGCGGCCGGCATTTTAAAGATTGAATGAGAAATGTTACAGTCGAGCGCATCGATTTATACTGCCCTTAACATATCTGACGTAAGACCTCTTCAAAAAAACAAGTTAGACCTTTGAAACACCAGCCAAATAAAGTTGTGGGTTTGATAAACTATTACAGAATAGCACTGGCGAGGTGGCCGTATGGATCTTAATCAAACAAAACCCATTAACCAAATGGGCAGCATCAGAGCAAACATACTGATATGATGGAACCGGTATCGTATGGATGTAATAACCAGTTCCCCTGCTGGTACAAAAATAAACACAAAATTTTGTTCTAATATGCCTGTACCTGAGTGGGTGGAGCCATATATGCTCCTTGTTCTCATGAACCCGTACTAATTGACATGATCAGATAAGTCCCAGGCACATGATTAGCTGGTTAATGGAGCGGAGAACACTGCACATATGTCAGCCACGCCCCCTACGGAGGATGAGCGCTGTCACTGAATTACGGTGCAGTGGCCCGCTGGTTCCAGCATGACCCTCTCTACCTTTTAATTAATGTGCAGGATCCGCGTGCCACGGCAGCGTGAGGGCCATGAGAACTCTGTCAGACGGCATGAAACGCAATGGGCCAATAGCAAATGACCTCCTCGTTGCTGCTGTATAAAGGCCCGTTGTCCACCGCGAGTCGCAACGCCGCACGATTGCGTCTACAACCACCGCTCAGAAGGGATAAAACATGCCACTCTGCTTTCCTTTTTCCCTTCTTATTTATCCTCCTTTCTCTCTTCCAAACATCAGCTCTATATTCATCTCTAATTTGCTCGTGGGAGGCTCGTGGAGGGCTCAAACCCCGCACCCCCCATGAGCCAGAGCTCGGCGTCTCTGAGTAATGATTCTCTGCAGTGTTCTGCCCTGCTGTGATTCGCTGCCAGGGGTCAGGAGGTGTGCTGTGGGAAAGACCCGGCTGTAAATTTGGTGGGAAGGCTTCTCTGTGATTTGTCCTTCTGAGAGAGCTCCCAGAGGGCTAGCGTCTGATCACTCTGGGGCCAAGCACAGGTCATTCCGAAACCGACAAAAACCTGCAAAGGAAAGAAGGCAAGAGGCTTTGCTGTACATAACAATATAAATCAGTAAATAAGACGAGCCAAGCGGATGGAGATGGCCACACCAAAAACTACATCGCTTTGTTTTTCTATGTCTGTATGTGCATTTGTGTGTGTGTGTGTGTGTGTGTGTGTGTTTGGCTTTTATAGACCATAGACCTGTCATCTGTGGTCAACACTTGGTGCAGGCATACTCTCAAGCCATGCACTATTTCTAAACACTTCCTTGCTTCTTGTTAGATGTTAAGGTGTTGGCCTCTTAAAAGCACCACAGCACTAGGAGCTCATAAGATGAAACCAAGGAGATGATCTGAATAGTCTCCAGAACAGTTATGATGAGTTTAGGGTTATGATTCTTTTTGAATGTCATAAACGGCACCATTTTAAAAAGCCCTGCAAATCCACATTCTACCCACAGGCTTAAACAGGGGTCAGTCTCCTTCAGCCGGCTGACTCTTACTCCGGGCTAGTCAAGAAGGGGAGGGAGTCCCGTCGTTCGCGACATTCCAAGTAGCCCCCACGGGACTGGTGCTCTCACCTTTATCAGGCTGGCTAGCGGGAGTGAGACGGAGACATCAGGCAACGTCCAGAGCGGGCATCCGCCGCTCCATTTTCTGATAAAGCGCTTGCATGCTCGACCCCTCTTCAGGCTGTCTAAAGCGCAGCTCTCTGGAGTCGCTTATCGGAGTCGCGCAGTGGCTGGAGTGAATTTCCATCCTAGTCAGTGTCCATTTGGGCACAGTAGGCCTCGGACAGATGACACCTCTGAGCCGGTGTCAACCACGGTAGGCGGCAAACATGTTAACTAACGGCAGCAGCTTATAAAACCTTTTTCAACCGCAGACGACCGGTGAATGTTAATGTTGTTTTGATGTTTTTTTGTGGTTTTTTTTCGGATCACTCTTGATCTGGGCACTTCTATTTTTTAAATAATTTTTTTTAATAAAATGTCACTTGGGGAGAATGAAGTTAAGCACCAAATTAGCAAAACGACTGCTATCTGGCCTCAGATCGACACAGGAGTTTGGGAGAGGGGGAAAAAAATAAAGAAAACTTCATCATCATCATCATCATCATCAACCGAGGCACGCGTGGACGGAAGACTCCCTCTGGTGTTCTTATGATGGGCTCCAGAGGGACACTGAGAGGTGGCAGGCGGGGCGTGTCTGTCTCTGTGCCTTCAGCTCATCCCAGGGCTCTGATGCGGCTAAGTGGGGGGTTTGGTGTCGACGATGATGGACCGGGAGCCGTGCTCTGCTGTTGAGAAGCAGACGTGCTCGTCCTCCGGGGAGGGTTGGACTTTTGAAGAGATTCATGTGTAGGCGACAGAAGCAATAACCTCATTGACTTCCCCTGCGGGAGAAGTCCTCTGCACTCCCTAATCTGATTTGGGCTGTGATTTTAAGAGCTTGGTGGGGGGTGGGGGGTTGGGGGGGGCTGTGGGGGGGGGGGGGGGGGGGAGGGGAAGAAAGGCTTTTAACGGCAAAGCAGCACTTTAACAGAAAAAGGGGTGCAATATGGAGCAATTTGTAACCTTTACAGTAATTTCATTTTACCAGGAAGGGTTCAGCTGTGGGCCATAAAGAATGACGTCTGATCTGAACAGACTTCATAAAAGCCAGAAAAAAGTGCGGAACTCTGATTTGTAGGTGTTTAGTTGTACATAATAAGGAATGTAGACTGTAGGAGGTGGACAAGGACGAGAGGTGACGAAAACAAGTTCTGTGCAGACACCACCACTGTCGCTGTGGTTTATGCTATGAGGCCCAGGTAGCGTATCGCCATAGCAGCGACGCGACCGTGGCAGGGTATCGCCATGGTAGCTGCACCACCGTGGCCATATATATCGCCGTAGCAGTTCAGCAACGGAGGCACTTGCATCACAGTCACAGAACCTTTCTTGCAGCTGAAGCGGTTCGGATGCTCGGAGGGGCTTACCAAGAAGTTCTAGCTTGTCAGCCATTGTTCGCTTCTTTGGTCTACGGCGATGTAAAATTGTACAGAACTGCGTTTTGCCATTTAGTTTATGGGCCCCGCCTAGAAAAACTTTTACAGCATTCACAAGTCGTAAAATCATGAGTGAATCAGGGAGCGAGGTGCGAGTAGCTAGGACAGAAAGGGTTAATAAAAAACCAGATAAGGGTTAATAAAGGGTTAAATAAAAAACAGATAAGGGTTAATAAAGGATTAATAAAAAAAGAACAGCTCAATACATAGAAGGAAGGACACATATGGGACGCAGGACAGCATTAGTTGAGGACTAGGTCCTGTGGGGAAAAATAGGGCATGTTAACCAGGCCCAGGTATAGGAGCTCATGACTAATAGGTAGGTGATTGGGACCAGCGAAGTGATTGTGGCGTGTGATTGGTAGATTGGTGATTGGCAGTGAGGTGGGTTGATTTGTCTTGGCTGGGTGCCATCCAGGGCGTGACATAAGCACTGCTCACAGATCATATATAGACATTTATGAATTCTTAGGAAGGGAGCATAGTCAGTTTCAGACACCGTTATGTCTGGAGTTGTTGACATATATATTCAGAAATGTCCAAGTAGGATTTATGAGATATGAGGTCTTTAAGAAGGGACTTTCTGTGAACAATCGGAAGTATATTAAGTTATGAATATAAATTAGGAATCATCAGAATAAGTTATTAATATACAATATAAACGGTTATACATATCCACGTTCTGATGGGTCTACTCACAAGTGTCTAATGATATTTCTAGACGTCCATTCGCACTCCATGACAATTAAAAGACTGTAATAGAGCTTTTGTGCTTCAAGCTGAGGCAATCAGGGAAAAGTATTCTCTGCTCATTACATAATCGCTGCTGTCTCGTTTGATCTGCGTGATTATTACAGGAGAAATGAATCTGATTTTAAAGGAACATTTGGAAAATGCCTTGACACCCGTGTAGGTTGACCATAAAAGCAATGTAAAAACAAGACGGAAATACTCTAAAAAGAAAAAACCCAATAAAATGAAATGAAGGAAGTGTCCTAAGATATGAACTACGCTCTTTTACAGAGCTTAAAGATATCGGAGTTTCCGCTTGCTTGATGTAATTAATTCTGAAAGCCAGAAATTAGTTGCACAGACAGGTCAACAGCAAAGCTGACCTCTGTACTGCAGCTCTTAAAACTGATGTTTCAGGAAAAACTGAAAAGAGAGTAACTTCACACATTTTCCTTGCACCTCACACACATACTAAGAACCCCTTACGGTCCGGCTTAATGATATCTGGCAGAGGAAATGAGTCGTCATTAATTTAAGTTGCCACTCAGCATCTTAGACTGACCTTGAAAGACTTCACTGAAACGTTTGCACTCTTATGCTCTTACAGGAAAAAAAAGGCCTTCCTACTTCTGTGGCTCAGGGAAAAAACACATTCATTACACACATTCTCAAAAAGTAAAGACGAATATCACAAGAACAGGGGGGTAGATATGAAAAAAAAAAGAGAAGTTCATTTTGATTTGACTTCACTGGAAATTGAGACATTTGGAATTTGCAGTGGTACAATTTGTCAGATGGCACAGAAGGCAACAAAAACAAACAAACAAAACAAAACAAATGGTTTAATTAAAGCAACAATTCGGAATTAAGATTTGTTTGGCACAGATTACAAAACCTATTGAGGTCATGGAGGAAATGTATGTGTTTATGTGTGTGTGTGGGAGAGGAAGAGAGAAAACAAAAGAGAAGGAGCAAGAGAGACAGAGAGGAAAAGAGAGAGCTGGAAAAGGAAAAGGATAGAGGGACCACTCCTAGGTTGATTAATTCTCCTATTTGCAGAGCACTGGGCAGAGACAATAGTTAATTACGGAATGACTAGTGGAAAGAGTCCATACATTTTTGCTTGGAAATCTTTCTTTGAGTTTCACTCTCTTGGATTGCGACCGCCACCACGTTACCATAATGTTTTGTTGGACTGTGAGAGTCTTTCTCCCACTCTGCTTAACTTCCCTCCTTGTCTCCAAAACTCCCCCTTCTTCTTCCATCCAATCATCTCCAATCAACCTCTCTCCCTCTCTTTCTCCCTCTCTCTCTCTCTCTCTCTCTCTCTATTTCTCTATCTGCCATGTTTTTAAGGTCTGATCTGTATTCAGTGACAGCTTAACGAGCTGCACGTCATTAGAGGAAAAAAAAGTTACAAACGGAATGAATAATACATCAGAGATGGAGACGCCCACGGGAGCAGCTGCGCGGGGGCAGGGAGAAGGCGGGAGGTGCTTTTGTTTTACAGACCTGAATCTTCCCGCTAATTAACGGGGTCTGGCACGCATTCCGCTCCGTGACAGAGGACAACTGGCACAGAGGGAGAGAGGAAGAGGCGTATAAGGGGCAGATGAGGACGACGCTAACACAATAGACATTTCACTTGGCCATTGTTTTCTGGAGCTGGAAGGGGCCATTTTGGAACCGCAAGTTGTCAGTTTAAACCCCACTGGGTCTGTTGAGTGGTCTATTGCACCCGAGCCACACATGGACACACAAACACACACACACACACACACACACACACACACACACACACACACACACACACACACACTCAGATGCGTTCCTCTCCCACACTCATCAGCTGTGCAGGACTTTTAGCTCAGTCAGCTTAATTGGCCCACTTCCCATTGGCAAGGTGCTGTGACCCATCTTAATTGGCTCCCTCATAGGCATGCCTGCAATCCCATTGGACGTCTGCACCGCAGGTCGCCATGGCCACGCTGAGCTCTCTGTAGTGAATTCTGGGACAAAAGGCGAGTGGGTCTTTCCCTCGCCTCCCCCCCGGCCCCTTCCATACAGCCTTCCCTGGACGGGCTGCGTCCCCTACTCCGCACGCCAGCTCCTCTGTGCTCGCTACTGGCAGATATGTGTTTATTCGCCGGGCCTGTCTTGTCGGATGAAAGCCATACAGTCGCCAGGTTTCACGCCCCCTCTACTGCCTCTCCACCCCCAGCCTGGTTCTCTTTGGCTGCGTGGCTATATTATACTGTCACATCGGAATTACAGAAGGTGCCAAGGAGATGTCAGTTGCCACACAGGCGCCAAGCTGACGGTAGGCACCCTGCGTGTTCTCGCTGTCGACCGCTGACAGCGACGTCACGGTGATGTACGCCTTAGCCCGAGCTGGCCCATCTTCGACACCCTATAATGAGCCCATGTTACCCTGTGTGCTACAGTTCACCCTGTCTGAGTTAATGAGCTCCTACAGATAGCACACACACACACACACACACACACACACACACACACACACACACACACACACGATCCGACCCTGTCACCCGGGAGCATAATGAGTGCTCTGAAACACCTTCGCTCTCTCCGGTCCTGGAGACGTGGCTGCCTCCTGTGCCTCCCTCTGTCTTCTAATTGTTTGCGTTTGTTTGCACTGGTGCGTCCTCGCTTTCAGAGGCGTCACTATACAAATCGCTGGCCGTGTTCCAGCCGCCCGGAGCTGCTCCTAGAGAGTGTCTATGGCGACATGCTCTTGAGCAAGAGTCCATTTCTGGGCTCAACCATTGACTCTGCGACGCCCCCCCACCCACCCCCACCCGCCCGGTACCCCCTTTTTTGCCCCTACAAGCTGCTTATTTTCACTTCGATGTCACACAGAAACTGTGTCATCTAAATTGTTGAACTGCAGCTCTTGATCCTTTGATCGGGACTTTTGAGCATGGAGACTTGGTAGCAAACGCTCTGCCAGGACACCGAATGAGCTAGTTATAACAGTTTAATGAGTGTTTTTGCTCGAAAAACAAAATGTGGCGCGTCCCAGTTCCAAATGGCAGCCCGACAGACTCTGAAAGCCCCTTTCCTGCCCCTGGCACTTGGAGTGGCACCATAATTCCAATCCTGCTGAACTCCGACGGATCTCACTCCCAGATTCCCATTCCCCACCCCCCTACACCTTCCCCTTATGCCTCTCTCCCCAAACATGTGATGTTTTCCCACAGAACTCTGACCACAGCAAGCTTATCGGTCCAGGCGGGGAAATCAATCATGGCTGTGCCCCACTGGACCCGGTGCCCTGCTTGCAAATCTGTTTGTCGGTGACGTCTCCAAAGCCCCTGCCTATGACTGCCAGGCCCTAAGGTTCTGGCACTGTGAGTTATTTTTCATTTTGGCTCTATCTATCTGTCTCTTTCACTTTGTTTCACCCCCCCCCCACTCTCTCAGCCCCACTGTAGCATTGATCTGCTGACTGCTGCTAAGCTTTCGGCTTCAGCTAGCAAATCGTGCCGTTGTTGAAATTCAGAGCCTTCAGGCAATGTGTATGAATGCACAGTGAACCAAAGGATGGTGTAAACCCAACAAAACCCAACCGAGCACATAGCCAGAAGTCTAGCCCATTCATTTCCCTTTTTTATGCTTCCAGGATTCACAAATGACTCTCTATCTTTCTCTCTCTCTGTCTCTCAAGAGGAAACACTGAGCTCTTTGTGCTTCCTCATGATTCCAACTTTAACAAACGCAGGAACAAACATTGGCTCCTTGAAGCTTGACCCGTGGGTGCCTCGTCCGGGCTGCTCGCCGCTGTAGCCCGGAGACAACATCTCCTTCCTGCAGTAAGAATGAGGGCTGGGTCCTCTTTGGTTGTGTGCTTTTTTTCCGGAGCCCCTTCTCAAACTCTCTGGGTCTGTGTGGCCATCTGATCAAGAAGCTGAAACCACACAGAAAGCATCAGATCTCAGCCTCTGTTAAGATCTCGCTGCGTTTGAAGCGAGCGGCTGCACCCACATGTCTCTGCACCCCAGGGAGTCCATCGATTTAGCTAACGCTCACAAGCTGCATCAGAGAGACTCGGTCACTGTTTAATTGGCTCCTTATCAGTAGATTGCTTTAAATGTTCTCTTTTTTTTTTTTTCTCTCTCTCTCTCTCTCTCTCTCTCTCTCTCTCTCTCTCTCTCTCTCTCTCTCTCTCTCTCTCTCTCTCTCTCTGGTGTTTGACATGTGAAAGGAGCACAAGATGCACGCTTTGCTTACTGGCATCAATCCATTCCTTCTACCTCAAAATATTTCGAACCCGACCAGAACCATCCGAGTGTGCGGAATGATCTTAATTCAATTTTTACTAGCGAATTACATGCTCTCGAGTGATTTAAAACAGCTGTGTGAAGTTTCCCTTTTTGTCTCAGGATCAGTGCTCTCGGCAGCCTGTGAACACCACAGCTGCTTATGTAGACACTGAGGGTGATGAAGCTACTTTCATGCCACTTCTAAATCTAACCAGGGGGCATTAACAGGGCACTGGCAGGGAACTTTAAAGCAAAGATACAACTCGATGTAACGATACAAAACAATCTAGACTAGGCAGTCTCACTGTAGTGTGGGAGTCACTGCTATCCTCTAAACCCCTGAGAACAGAAAAGAGGAGGTGGATGTTTTCTCTTTTTTTTTTCTTCTTTTTCTTAAGTCAGCTGCAGGCTATTCAAAGACTTGACAAGAGATTAGCTTCAGTTGCCCGCGTAATATGGGAGTCAGCAGGAGAGCATTAGCACGTTACACGTTGATACATGTAGCTTTGTGGGACGGCGTCCTTTATCTCTCACGTGTAATCGAACAATAAGCACTGGAGGTAAATTAATTAGCCCAACTGCCGAGCTCTCAGAACTCGCTAATCTGCAGACTCTGGTAATTACATTAATTTCTCCCACTTTAGCAACTCGAGCAGGCGTTGCTACGTACATGTAGCGAGTTAGCGCTGATAAATTTAGAGAGAACGCAGATGGTTTAAAGTGGAGTGAGATGGCGCTCGCCCCCGCGGCTGCCTGCCTGATGCTCAAGGGTGCACGTGCACGCTTGCAGGCAGGTGCATCTGGCCTGGCGACCCATGACTCTACCCCGAGCTGTTTAGCTCACAAATACAGCAGCAGTCACGGCACCTTGACCTCACGTGAACATACTAGCGCAGCTAAATCCGGATGCGTGGCTGTGCACGTGGGTCAATGTGCTCCTGCGGTTTCTCCCCCAGGGAACAGGGTCCGAGACTCCCCGTGGACACGTGCCTTCCTTCTGAGCTTAACTTCCATTCTTTTACTCTTTTGCCCCACTTGTTAAGTTTAAACTGATGTTCCTTCGGTCAGAGATGTCATTAGCACAGAGGGACATATGGTGAGTACTTGGATTTGTGGGTTGAGAAGACTTTCACTATCCAGGACACTCTCACAGTGAAAATACACTGTGTGCACAATTATTAGGCAAGTTGTATTTCTGAGGATTCGTTTTATTATTGAACAACTACAGTGCTCTCGGTCAATGCAAAATGTCAATAAACCTCAAACATGAATATTTAAGAAAGTAAAAGTGAGGGTTTTAGCTTTCTTAGGAGAATGTGTGCATAATTATTAGGCAGCTATTAGTGTGCAGAATTATTATGCAACTAAATGAAAAATGGAAATTTTCACATCTCACTAAAGTAAGAAACAATAATCAAACAACTAAAAATTTACAAACAAACATTTCTCACATTTAAAATAAATAAATAAATGAATAAATAAAAAATACATCACTGACCAATATAGCCACCCTTATTTTCAATAAGTCATAAGTCTTCCATTCATGGAGTCTGTCAGTTTCTTAGTCCGTTGACGATCAACTTTTTGTGCAGCAGCAACCACAGCCTTCCAGACACTGTTCAGAGAGTTGAACTATTTTCCTTCACCATAAATCTCCGGTTTAAGAAGGGCCCACAAGTTCTCAATAAGGTTTAGGTCAGGGGAGGAAGGGGGCCATGTCATTATTTTTTCATCTTCAAGGCCTTTACTGGCTATCCATGCAGTGGAGTACTTCGATGCATGCGATGGAGCATTGTCCTGCATAAAAATCATGGTCTTCTTGAAAAATGCAGACTTTTTTCTGTACCACTGCTTGAAGAAAGTGTTTTCTAAAAACTGGCAGTAGGTTTGGGAGTTGAATTTGAGGTCATCTTCAACCCGAAAAGGTCCAAGTAGCTCATCGTTAATAATACCAGCCCATAGCAGTTCCTCACCTCCACCTTGCTGACGTCTGAGTTGAAGTGGAGCTCTGTGCCCGTTACTGATCCAGCCACGGTCCCGTCCATCAGGTGCGTCAAGAGTCGCTCTCGCCTCATCAGTCCATAAAACCTTTGAAAATCAGATCAGTCTTCAGATATTTCTTGGCCCATTCCTGACATTTCACCTTATGTGTGTTATTCAGTGGTGGTGGGGTTTCAGCCTTCCTTACCTTGGCAATGTCTCTGAGTACTGAACACCTTGTACTTCTGGGCGCTCCACGTAGGCTGCAGTTCTATGAGGACACCGGGCTCCTGCTCGCTTCACCTTCGATTGTTATGAATTCTTTGGCAGTTATTTGCGTATTTTTTTCTCAACACGTTTCTTGTGACCCTGTTGAGTATTTGTGACAAAACATTTAATGGTTCCAATATCTTAGCAATTTTAAGAGTGCTGCATCCCTCAAAGACTTTTTACAATTTTTGACTTTTCAGAGTCAGATAAATCTCTTTTTTGGCCCATTTTGCCTGAGGAAAAGAAGCTGCCTAATAATTCTGCACACCTTGATATAGGGTGTTGATCTCCTTAGGCCACACCCTCCTTCATTATACAAATACACATCACCTATACATCCAATACTACAGCATGCTATACACTGTGTGCACAATTATTAGGTAAGAGAGTATTTTGACCATATCATCATTTTTATGCAAGATGTCTTCACCTTGGTCACTTTCACAAATGCGGGGTACATCAGGAACTTCAAGAGGTCCTAATAATATCCATATCTTAGTAACCATTAGTAACTATTAGTAACCATTTCTCTGGAGTTTGTGAAGGTGGTTTATTGGAGTTGAAGGGCAAAGAGGTCAAATATTTTACCACACTGTGTTTCAAGCTAATTTAACATTCCTTCCAGTCAAGTGATTTTAATTTGCTTTCTTCTGAGTTCTGCCTTTGATTCATATCCCTGGAAAATTTCAAACCAATTAATTTGATGTTTATCAGATTAATCATCCTGCCTGAAATAGCTAAACGAGCTTGAAATCATTATGTTCATTGTGTGCCGAGTCACATGGATTTTAAGGACAATCAAGAGTATCCATGAAAATAAGTGTGGTGGCATTTAGCTCTTGGGTTCAGCTTTCCACAAGCATGTGGGGGCATGCCTGCTTTGTAAGTGTGCATTTAGTTTCTAACATTGTATGACTGATGTCAAACTTTTATGTGAATGGTACAGTGATCCTTCATTAACTGCAAAAGCGTACTTGATGTTGGCATAGTTTAAAAGTTAAATATATGCACACATAAATACATACACATTAAATGGAAACACCCACATTTCAGTATGACAAATCCACTTTGAATATTATTTTGAGAAGGTAATTGTGTAATTGGGTGCAACGGTGTAAGCGTTTGGATAGTGGAAAACAAGAGAGACAGTCAAGCCATTTACAAATCAAAACATTAGCAAAGAGTGAAACCTGACTCTTGTAATTACTGTGTTTGCCAGAGTAAACCAGAGGCAGTCCCCTGACAAGCAATCAGGCTGTTGGTGAGAAAATGTTAAAAGGAATTCAAATCATTTCACATCTGCTACATTTTCCCAATTTGTCATGGTCAGACAGAGCTGAGGGTCAGTGGACTCCATTATAGGTGGAGAGCTACTTCTGTGTCCACTTCTTGGAAACAAAATCATTACTGACACCTATCAGTAGCACACACCCTTAACACACACTCCTCTTCCACAGTATGTATCCGGGGCTCATCCTATCGACCTTATATTCGTATACTCATGGAGAAGGTCACGGGGGAAGTTACTGCATGCCTCCTTATTCCGCATGACTTTTGGAAGTACCAGCCACCACAGGTGGCTGTGTGAGTGTAATAAAATGTTTACAGTTACTGCATGAGTTGGGCATACATGTGATACCTCGCTCAGGTGAAGGACTGGCCAACCCAGCACTCTCGTGCTCTGCCTGATCGCCAATCTGGTGGTAAGTTTATGAGGCTGCACCCGCTTATCAGTGGAAAACCAAGGTCAACGATCTGCACATGGACTTATTTCCCCTTAGCGAAATAGCGAAACTTCCGGGAAGTTCTCTGTTCTTCACAGATGAGCAGAGTTCCACAGGAAGAAAATACAATCGAACTGATCCTCACCGAGCACCGAGCTGGTCACTCACCAGACCCCAAGCTGCACGTTTGAAGCACGTGTTCTGGTGGGATGTTCGCAGAAACAGAAACTTTGCTCAACCCACGAGCTGCTCGGCCTATCAGTGCTAACAGATGAACACAGAACTTAACATAAGACTGTGCATATGGGCTGTGCTAAATCTAGTACAGGATATTAAATTGTTGCGGTATTTTTGATATCAGAAGCTGTCTTTGGTTATTATAAACATTGATATCAGGCACATAGTTTATTAGATCAGCCGGGCAGACAAAGAAATGTCAGCGCGCCGCCTGATGGTGCATTTACATCAGTCCGGCGCGAGGACGTATGTGGATGGCTGCATGTGGGCATAAAAATGTGTTGCCTGCATCATTCAGTTGAAATATAAACTAGCAAGTGAGCAGAATATAGGCTAAAAAGGACAATAATGGCCAATAAAGACAAACTTTTGTAATAAAATTATATGTTAATACTTTTCAAAGCCCACCAGAGACACCAACCACTTCTGCAACATTTCTCCAGGCATTTTTGCGTTGATCTGAGTACCCATAATTCATCAGAGATGGATCAAAAAGAGAAGGAATCATAATAGTGCAGTCATAAGTTTTCCCTCTATACTCCAGCGGAACGTTTGAAAATGGAACGAATGCTTCAAACATTGCATTGCTAACACTTAACCCGCGCACATCAGCTAACACTTATCCCGCGCACATCAGCTAACACTTATCCCGCGCACATCAGCTAACACTTAACCCGCGCACATCAGCTAACACTTAACCCGCGCACATCAGCTAACACTTAACCCGCGCACATCAGCTAACACTTATCCCGCGCACATCAGCTAACACTTAACCCGCGCACATCAGCTAACACTTATCCCGCGCACATCAGCTAACGCTTATCCCGCGCACATCAGCTAACGCCTCATGCACACATCAGCTAACACTTATCCCGCACACATCAGCTATCTTCTGACTGGACAGATGTGCCAGATCACGCTCGGCGTGGCTGAGTCTGACGGAACCAACTGAATGGGATCCATCGCCAGAATGTAAATGCACCACCACAGTCTCTCTCGTTTTTCTTCCTGCATGTGATCATCTTTTACGCACATGCACGCGCGCACACGCCC
This sequence comes from Electrophorus electricus, assembly GCF_041902795.1. Lineage (NCBI taxonomy): Eukaryota > Metazoa > Chordata > Actinopteri > Gymnotiformes > Gymnotidae > Electrophorus > Electrophorus electricus. Next base: position 20,223 of record NW_027658780.1, on the reverse strand, counting down.
AGACGCTCACACACACGCACACTCACACACGCACATAAGCACACACGCACTTACAAGGTCTCGTTACACCCTAAACTGAGTTTATACTGGTTTGCCATCTTTTGATTCAATTCTTTGTCTTCTCACTGTTGCATTTATTTATTATTCTGAACAGTAAATTAATTTTATTGGCCTTGCGGTCTGTCTTGTTATCTCTTGGATATTGATTGAAGGCAACAAACTATCATTGAATTCTTAACCATCAGGAGTTAGAATCTTTGTTATTATTTTCAATTAGACATTAGGATTTTTACATTTGTCTTAAAGAACTCATTTTGATATCAATTAAGATTACAATCATTTTAATATCAAAGTATTTTTTACAAGTCTAATTACTTAATAAGATTTATACCTAGCACCATCCCACTGTTGCTGTCTCTTTTATCTTCCGTGTGGTTTCTCATGCCTTTGATGACCACTCCTACACAATTGTTCCTGGAAAGGAAAAAACAAAACAAAAAGAAAGCAAGATCGCAGAAACTCTGACTTAATAAACACACACTTGACGCCGTGAGGTGACTGTGAGCCTCTCAGAGTTGTGTTCAGTGCAAGAAGAGCTGTGTGCTGTGGGCTTAACCGTAATCGCAGGGTAAACAGGGCTGGTGCCTGTATCCGCACTGTTGACTCTGGGCTGTTAACCCACAGGCTCTTTGGGGGTTTGGAGTGTGTGTGTGTGTGTGTGTGGTTGACACTTTAAGAGATCTCCGCTTGATTCTGACAGTGTAAATGTTGACACAGGTTCGAGCATCTGCCTCTTTAATGGTAGGGGGTTCTCGCCAGCCGGAGTTGAGGCTGAGGTGGATGGTAGGGCGAGGGTAGGGCGTGGTTTGGCCGGGGGGGGGGGGGGGGGGGGGGGGCACCTCGTGGCACATCATCTTTCACCGGCGGTGCATTCTTGGCTCCAGCTTCCGTATGTGCGCGGCCGTGCATCACTTTCATTGGAAGGGTGTTGCAGTGAGGGGGAGAGAGTGTGAGAAAAGATGGATAGAGAGAGAGAGAGAGAGAGGGAAAGAGAATAAAAGAGAGACCGTTCGAGATAGAGAGAGAAAGAGATAGAGAGAGAGAGCAGGCCTGGCAGAAGATAACTCACTGCTGATTCCAACACCGCTGCGTACTCCTCACAGCTGGGTGAAGCACGCCCCCGTCCCCGCCCTCCAGCACCAGACGACACTCTCTATTTGTGGTTGGGGGCAGCCGTGTGGAAAAACCCATCATCTGGGCCAGCGGATCTGGAAATAGAGTCCTCGGCAGGGTTGGCCTCGCCCCGGGGCCCTGCCGCCCTGGGTGCACACCGCACCCTGTCTGCCGGGGCAAGGAGCTCCAGCCGGAGGGTGGGGTCTCCGGCAGCTATTTCTGCCCCTGTAGCAAGGCTAGAGCAGTGACTGCACCTCTAAGCGGAGGGCCCTTCGGGACCCGAGCCACTCTAAACAAGCATGCCGTGATGATTCCAAGATGCCATGTTCCGACCTGGAAGATCTGAATTGCCTAACAATACGGTGTAGTAGGACCTCAGGGCTGGAATCAATAAGTCGTTGTGATACAGCGCATCACAGCCGATTACAGAAAACCAGAGCTTCTGACAACACTGTTGTTTGACAGATCCAGCAACAGAAGGATGGTGTGAGAGTCATTTAAAGCACAGCAATTCTTTTACATAGTCATTTCAATAATATCCAGTTATAAATGTAATGAAATTAAGTTTGTATGAGATTCTCACCAGCCAGAGAATTGCCCTGAACACACCCCCGCCTCCCAAACACACACTACAGAACTACGTCTCCTCCAAAACAAGCCACTTTATAAGCTAGTTTTCATAGGCATTGTTAGGTACATTAGCAGAAGAACACCCCCCACCCCCCAGGTCTCCATGCAGATGCCCTTACTCTGGTCTCTGTGTAGAAGAAGCCAGCTCCCAAAGACCCAAACGAGGACACAATCGTTTCCAACATCCGGAACATCAGCAAAGAACTGCACATGGCCGAGATGAGACTGAAACCTTAACCCCTGCTGCAGGACACCTTACCGAGTCTGCTCACGTATGGATGTTTACAAAGACAGGAACACAGTAAAGTAGACCCACCTTAATATTATTATTTTTTTTTTTTACTGTTCATTATTGGTATGCCTTGGGAACACCCTCTGACAACTAATGTCTTGAAATGGTCTTAAAAATGCACATTTGTATGTCCTCGGTAGTTGCAAATAGAAACTGCTCAAGGTGACATTGTTTGAACATGATATTAAAAGCTTGTCTTTCTGTTGATTGCTGGATGCTCAGAGAAGCGTTTATGAGATTTGTGTCAATCATTCCGACAGCATGATAATATGAGCTTGATGAAAAAGATTGCGGTCACGTTGTGTTCAAGTGCAGACTTTGTTACAGCTCGTAATTAGCGTCACAAGGACTCGAGCTGCTGAAATAATAGCAATTACCCAAACCAGCTATTCTGCCTTTCTTTTTGAAATATTTAAAACCACTCATGGGTATTTGTTTCAAAATTATAATATAATTTTCATTCTCAAATCTCTCTCTGAACTGATCAACTAAATCCTTCCAAATGTATAACCATACAGTCAGCCAGGCTATGTACAAGTATTTGTGTGTCTATGTATACGTGCATGCTTTAGTGTGTGTGTGTGTGTGTGTGTGTGTGTGTGTGTGTGTGTAACTGATATATATGATTGTACTTAACATCAGTGTCTTATGATAAACAACTTTGGATGAAACCTCTCACAATTTATATTTTTAAAAGGCCAAAATTACCCTGTAATATTAGATCTTAATATATAAATAAACTTTTAAGGAAATGAACTTTAGTTGAATATGGTTTAGTCTTCATCAGCAAAAGCTTGTTAATAAATTAGCTGTCAATCATGCGTTCTAAGCTGTCCTTCTACCTCTTACTCCAGGCAGCAGAACAGAAGGTCCATTCAGAAGCTCTTAAAGGTTTTATCGGGCCATAAACTACGGCACTATAAACATCCCAGTCACATCACAAGGGAAGCACACTTTAGTTATTCACATTTTAAACACTACACACTCCAGCACTGACTGCCTTGCTGTCTGTCCCCTAATAATAGAAAGTCTTTTGGCCAGAGTACTGTCATTGTTCTGGCCAAATGCATTATCAAATGCTCTTGCAGTGAACTGCCCACTTCCATCACTGTCAAAAAGTGGCAGGTATGAGGGCAATGATATGTGAGAGGAGAGGGGAGGAGAGGAGAGGGGAGGGGAAGAGAGGAGAGGGGAGGGGAGGGGAGGGGAGGAGAGGAGAAGAGAGGGGAGGAAAAGAGAAGATAGGGGAGGGGAGGAGAGGAGAGGGGAGGGGAGGAGAAGAGAGGGGAGGGGAGGAAAGAAGGAAGGACAGGAGAGTCCTTGGGAGCTGAGCCTCCCCTGCCTCAATCACATTCTCCTCTTGGAGGGGCCTGAATCAGGGAGGCTCATGGGTAATTACAATGGCTGTATCCACTATGCCGGTCCACTGCAGTTCTCCTATCACTGAGGGCTCCCCAAGTAGTTCTCAGTAGTGCTGTTCTCAGAGACAGAGAGGGAGAAGAGAGAAGACTAGATGTGAAGAGGGAGAGAGAGAGAGAGAGAGAGAGAAGATAAGATGAAAGAAGAGAGAGCGAGAGAGAGAGAGGGGAGTAAATGATGGCTAGATGAGAACAACAAAGACAGACAAAAAATAAGTGGAGAGCTAAATAGTGGCATACACACACACGGATGCACGGACGCACGCACGCACGCACACGCGCACACACACACACACACACACACACACACACACACACACACACACACACACACACACACACACACACGTACTTGCACCCATCAGAAGCAAAGGCAAATCTTATTGCCTGGGTTGGATGGGATATGCGCTCTCGGGTGATGCATAGAATTATATGAATATATGGATACTAACATCTACATCACTGTTCACAACTGGCAGCAATTCAAGTTACTATTATTAACATTCAGGCACTTGGTCCAATACGTGTTATCAGGACACTAGACAGGTCGTTTATATAGTTCATTTTTAGGACACCAGACAGGTCGTTTATATAGTTCATTAAATGCAGCCTTTCTTTAGATATTTTTTTTGTTTCTGAGAAGAGTGCGGCTGTTCTCGAAAGAGACACCAACAGAATTTCTGTTAACATTTCACGTGAAGCAGCACAGGGGGACTATTTTTATTTTACTAATTTCTGTATTAATGTCAAGGCCATTGCTGAGAGAGAGGAAAGTTCACACTAATGCACATATACTGTATGTGCCAACGCTTCCACAGGGGCTGCTCTAGCCAGCAAAGTGGGTGGATCTTAAACACGAAAACCATCAAAACCCAAACAAACAAACCAAAATCTTTTAATAATTCACTTGGCTTCAGTCTGAATACATCTATAAGTTTAAGGGTTGTATTTTTGGACAGAGATCGAGCCTAGTCTTGGATTGGTTTACACTGCCTTAGGACTTTTTCCACTGAAAATCTCTTTCATTTTTGGCCAAATACGGTCCCTATCTATCTATCTATCTATCTATCTATCTATCTATCTATCTATCTATCTATCTATCTATCTATCATGTATTTATAAGAGTATCTGTTGTTAAGCGCATATCTAGTATTTTTTAAACCGGTGAAATGTTGAAATTAAAAAGTCTGGAGCCCGTTTTTGGACTGTAGCAAAGTGTAGCAGAAACATCCCTGCAGTCTCGCGTATAGGGCACAATAATCAGAGCTAAGTCAGTGACAGACCTGGCACTCTGAAATGCCCAGCACCTATGCTATTGCAGGTGACGTAAGCAGACTTTAATCAGACGTGTCCTTACTGTTTACTTCAGTTGCAGGCCAGTGTTGTACACATTTTAGTATTAATGATGTTGTTAATGGATAGGAACTTTAAACAGCACATCCACGGTGAAGAATGTAAATACCAGAAGAGGAAATTCACTTGTGACGCTGTACAGTATCATCAGTGACGGGGAAACCGCACAAGCTCCGAGTTATCAACTGTGTTATGAAAGAAAAGTGTGGCCAAAAGCCAGCTGAGGGAGAGAAGAAGAGCTGACACCAAGAAGCTCTCCTTCAAGGCCCCAAATAGCCACTGCATCTGAAAAGCAATTATACAGGGAAAGTATTTTAGAGAAGAGGAAATGTGCTCAAGAACTTCACTTATTGAAGCACTGTGAAGGCAGTGAAGAGCGATTTCGAAATGTCAGCATCCTTGCAGAGTCCAGTGCATGAGTATATGCAGTTATAAAACAAATGGAGGGAAAACACACAGCGCTCTCTCTCTCTCTCTCTCACACACACACACACACACACACACACACACACACACACACACACACACACACGAAATTCAACTGTTTTTCCATCCAACCAGAACTGAATTTGGTGATCAGACTGCAAAGTTCCAGAATCCAGTTCGTCTGATTCCTACCGACAACGAGTACTGAGAAATGTGTTAATAATGGAGCGTCCTGTGGACTCTGTACAGCCCTTCACCTTTCTGTGGCTTCATTTCTTATAAAATGGGGGCTGTTACTGCTGTGCTTACCTGTCTTTCTGGTATGGCTAGAGTCAGAAACAACTGCTGCTCTCCTCTGAAGAGCACGCCTTGGCTGCAAGCAGTCCAATAAAAGGTCAAGGAGCCATATGGCAAAACTGATGTTATCTCAGGTCACAGTTAGGTATACCATGAACGTGTGCTCTCTGAACGCAGGAACTCACGTGAACGCTGAACCCACCCGGCACTGCGCTTGTAACAACTCTGTTACAAACTATGAGATCAACAGCAGCAAAATGAGAAACAGTGCGAGGAGGAAAAAACAACAACAAAGAAAGTGAGTGGCTCCAGACTCAAAAAGGGAAACCTCTGTGTGTGCCGCAGAATAAAGCATTTTGATCTTACACGCACGGTAGCGCGTGGGTCACACAGCGGCTAGGTGAATGGTTCAGCTTGTGCCGAGCACATACAGGATATTCGCTGCGAGAAGGGCGAATGCGAATCTCGGCCTAGCTGGCATGGAGCAGCGTATAAATCACAGCAGAGTGAGAGCATGAATTTGCTTTGATGCGAAACGTGCAGCCTGAGTCAGTCCATGACAGATGGCACTGCCAGGCCTCTCAACGTGGACACATAGTTTCTGTCACGCGGGTGGCTGACAGCAAATAAACTTGGGGGGGGGGGGGGTGATATGTACCGCGCACACGCACACTTGTAAATTTCAGTGAATTTGACACCACCCTCCTCTCACCAGCTGTTCCAGACAATTCCAGCAAATGGCATGTCACACCCCAGGGCACTCTCATGGCAATGCACACCGCTTGCTTTCTGCATCGCAACGTGTTATTTACAGGACACAGGTAAGGACTCTGTAAGTGGCAGACCTCGAGGGACGGCATTAACCTGACTTTTGGTCCATATCACCCACAAAAATCTGAGCCACAGAAGCTTTGAGATTAATTCACTTATTTATTACCGGCCCCGGCACGTCCTGCTAATAGACGCGGCAATCGCTTCACATTCCGACCAGCCTGGAACTCAAGATATAATGTCCTCATCAACCCACATCCGCTGCCAGCTAATGAGACACTCGTTTTCCGAGTCGCCCACCTGGTTTGACCTCAGTTTTTTTTTTTTGTAGGTTTAGAAAATCATGGCAGAAAAACAAGGCAAACATCTTCTACAGATCTAATGAAAAGCATGAGCTGGTAAAGGCATCATCTTCTGGATTTTGTAACTTCTCAAAGTTTTCATAGAACATCTCTGAATGTTTATATGATTATTAAAGTCTAATACATTTATTTGCAAGTGTACACTGAGGTATTCACACAGACACGCTACATATGTCATTATATAATATATATATATATATATATATATATATATATATATATATATATATATATATATATATATAACATATATATATATATATATATAAACAAACAATTCCCCATGCACCTTCTGCTGGGTGGTCTTTTTCCTTCAAACTCAGATCTTCTAAACTCAGATCTTCTACCAGAGGCCTAGAAGTTTGATGGTCCTGCATAGTATTGTAGACCTTGGTATTTCTCAAGCTTTTTGTGCTCCTTGTTCCTGACGTTGCTATCATTTGGGATTGCTACATCCATCACTATGGCCCTCTTCTGCTGTTTGTCCGTCAGTACTGTGTCCGGTTGGTTAGCCATTACCATTTTGTCAGCCGGAATCCAGAGCTCCCGCAGGATCTCAGCTTGGTATATGAGAGTGGAGAATATCTGCTTCTATCTTCTACCAGAGGTCTGGGAGTTTGAGGGTGCTGTGCAATATTTCTGCTGTTTTAAGGAACGTGTCATATACAGCGTTCATCTACGGCTCATCCAGTTTGGACTTGAGGGAGTACTGGCAGAAAAGAACGATGGAAACAAAGTAAGGAATATGAAAAGCTGGAGAAATGCCAGGGACAGAAAGAAGTAGTGTGGAAAAAAAATGTGGAAATCTAAATGAAAACTGTCGCAGTGGTGATTGGTGCATTCAGTGCTGTTAGCTCTAAACTGGGGGAGTGGCTGCAACACATCCCTGCAATGACACCAGTCTCAGTCCAGAGATCCCAGGAATGGTGAAAGTCCATAAGCCACTAATATAAATCCCTCTCACCCTACCAGTTAGTGGTCAAATCTTTCCTTTCAAGCTC
>NW_027658780.1:0-7500 GCF_041902795.1 Electrophorus electricus | reverse complement strand
AGTGTTGGAAACTGACATACAAAGAAGACTGATGCCCTAAAAAAAATATTGTGAAAGACAAATTATGATACTGACAAAATAATTTTCATAATTTTTCATAAGATTTCATTTGAAATCTTGAATTTGAAATCATGTGACCATATTGGGGGGAAAACTTGCTTCTAAATCATACCTTAAGCTGGTACGGGCATCTCTCCCATGCTTCTCATGAATCAGGAGTTTCTCTCTGGATGCCATCAAAAGATGAAAATAAACACTGCAATCAGCATAAAACACAATCACCATAAATTATGAACCGTAGTCTGCTTCACTGAATGTAGGAAACTGACATTTCCACTATTTATAAACAATACACATATCTGGGCTTCGTTTTGCTCTGATTACAGTATTAAAGGGTTTTTCCAGACTATCAGCCAGCAGCAAAATTACCCCCAAGGGCTCTGACATTCACAATGAAAAGAGAGCACATGCACTAGAGAGAACGCCACAATTTTACCACTGTCACCTTTAACTTTACCCTTGTATTTGCTGCAATTTATTAATTCATTTATTAATTTTACAGCCAGCGTACATACCAAACTGTGTTACCTTTTATTGATCACCTAATTTACTAGAAGACATTTTCAAACTGACCTAGCGATTATCTATGTTCACTGTGCTAATAGCAATCTTTAAGACGGGCTGGCTGCTCACAGTGTGGCATGGCAGAGGGTCCATTAGCACTGGGGGTGTGGCCACTGGCACTGTGGGGTGTGGCCACTGGTACTGGGGGCGTGGCCACAGGCACGTGGGGTGGGGCCAATAGCATTCCCAGGTTCCCACTTCAACTGGCCCTTCAGAGCAGACACAGAATGGAGGATGTAGTTTTGTTGGTCTCAATACAATCAGTTAAAACTGCCACTGTCATGGTATTTCACTACATTAACCAACGTGCACACACACACACACACACACACACACACACACACACACACACACAAGACCCTTTCTTTGATAGCCTGCAGGGACCATAGCTCAATATCCGAGTACTCAGTCTCTGTTCATACAGGGTTACTTTAATTTTTCCCAGTGCAGGGTATGCTAGCAGCCCTTCCTTGGAGGACATCAATATCTAGCTATAGTATTAGCAAAATCGATGGAGCTGAATTCTTGAGTACAAACGTCTCTTCCATGGACATTCGAGCCCTCTGCTGTACAAGCACGGTGCCACACATGCCAGTGCCATGGCTCTGCAGTCAACACAATTATGCTTTATGGCTGACAGCCCATGTGACCTAAATACCAACCAGAGTGTCCCTTTTCTTAAGGATCTGGGTCCAGTTTCCCTAAAGAGTTCACGCATCATTTTAAGATCATCTTACCTGCCAGCGAGGGTGTGAAAGTAGATCTACAGTTATCTGATGATCTTTGTTCTCGATTGTACAGAGAGAAAAGTAGAACAACTTGACTGGATGTTTAAAATCCCACATGCCTAACTTACCCTCATTCCTTACGAACAACTCTAGGTATGTGGGCTGATGTGAAAGGACACCTTGCCTACAAATGTGAGCCTGTATCTTACCTATAACTAAGATGCCACTTCAAAGTAGTAGTCACTTCATCCGTAGTGTCTCAACCTCCTTACAGTCTCCAGCAAATATTTACAGTTTTTGCACTCTTCAACCAGTTTAGCCATTGGTAGGTGTTCTTCGTTGTATTTTTATTACTTGAGGGGGAGAACATGTAACTTATGCCTGTTGTTACTATTGCTAAATATCCCACCATGCATTGCTTTGGGTTCTTGAATTCTTGAACATTTAAGGAGGGCATTCTATGTCATTCTGGATTACTTCACTTACTGGTTCTTCAGAAGACTTGTCTAGATGTTGGTCGGGGTGTCCGGTTTTAAACGAACCTTTCACAATCAAGCTGTGAAGGTTTTGGAGATCATTGGGATATCTGGGAGGACAGGAGGGTTCCTTATGCAAAATGCATAACTTCTCACTTGAGCTGTGCACCGATCGAAGGTGATTTCAAATCTCACGTGTAACTGAAAGTTACACAGAAGATGGCAGAACTTCAGCGCATCACCAGCCGTGCGTTTGCGCTCATCTGCACCGTGGTGTAAATGGAATTCTTCACATGGATTAAATGCCTACATCCTACTGTGGTTCTGTAACTATAGCTCCTGTTGTGCCGACAGCAATACGCTTCAGTTAGTTTTGCTAATAGGCTATCCTGGGGTTTAACCCCAAGGAAAAATCTCTTGCATGCAGGCAGCTCCACTGTTCCATACAAGGCCTAGCAGAAGTACTGCACCGTAGCATCATACATTATTTCTAATGCCTCGTCATGTCAGCACAATCGAGTTATTTTCATGGAATCGTTCACGGGAGCGAACTAATGTGAATTACTCTTGTTTACAGATTTGCCAAAATACTATATCTTGAGTTGTAGTCTTATAGACTGAAATGAAGTCACTGAAACTACTACACTACTCTGTGGCCTATTCACTATACTTAATAAAAATATTAAACCTACTATGTCTTACCAAATAATTCTACTATAGGCTACACGTTTTAATGGCAATAATATAAAAAAATGTAATGAATAAGAAATTAATGAATAACTAATTACATAGATAGCTTACTTGCTTGCATAATACATTTTAATAGTCAATTCCACTAATTGGATTGGACCGAACTCATCAAAGATGGAAACTTTTACATGGCAACCAATAGAATATCTCACCCTCGCCAGTTTACCAAACCCCAACATCTTAACTGTGGACGGTTTACCTCACCCTTAACAGCTTACCTCACCCTTAACAGCTTACCACACCCTCGACGGTTTACCTCACTCTCGATGGTGTACCTCACCCTCGTGGGTGTACCTCACCCTTGACGGCGTACCTCACCCTCGACGGTGTACCTCACCCTCGACGGCATACCTCACCCTCAACGGTGTACCTGACCCTCAATGGCTTCAAGTGAAAGCCTAAGAATCAAGTGAATTAAGGGCTTCAGTCTCTCTGCATATTATTCTGTTTGTTTACGCTCATCTCCAGAACTACTTGTTTGTGTATATGTGTGTGTGTGTGTGAGTGTGTGTGTGTGTGTGTGTGTGTGCGCCTGTTTTAGTGTAAATTCATTATATACCTTAATTGCATTTATGTCATTGAACGCGCAGCTGTGACTGCACCGTGTCATTATCCTCCAAGCTTTTGCTTTAAGCTGCATTTTCCCAAGTCTGTAGGACCTAAAACTTCGTACAGAGAAGAACTGCAGGGTACACGGTGGATCAAAGCAATCTCTCTGTGCAATAAGAAACACATCCCCCCCCAGCTAATTATTGATTAGTTGAAAGCTGAAATGCACTTGCTCCACGTGGGTGTGGAGTTCTCGCGCCTAGCCCCAGCAGGTGAGGCCTCATCGAATGAAAATATGTGAATCTTCTGTCATGATCAGAAGGCTTTTTTTCCCTCTTCTATGCTTTCGTTATGTAAGGCTGAAGCACTATATATCTCGCCACGTTTTCTATTTTTTACCGCAAAAGTTTTTGCAGCGGAGTGTAAATTACCTATTTTAAAAAATAAATAAATAAAAAACAAAAACCCGTGCGTTTAATCTCAGGACACCGAGTCTCTGACAGTCGCGCATGAGTAGTGCAACAACTGATTCTGTAGGAGGAAGCCACTTGCACCGTGAGCTAGGAAACATCTCAGTTCCAGCAGCTGTTATCCTGTCCAAACACGCCCCGCGTTTCTGCTAACTACGTACACTTAGACGTGTAAACAAACGGACCCGCGTCGCTTGATTTTCTCTCGTTTTCCACTGAGAGTAAACGCATCGCACTCTACGTCATTAGCGTACCTCCAAAATTATTTTTAGTAGTAAACGTTAAATGTATGTTGTTGTGATTTTTATTGATTGCTCTAAATGGTCGAGACGAAAGACATCTACAGGTGTGGATTCTATTTTTTTTCTTAACCTACAATATTTATTAAAGAAATAAGTGCGAATAAATTAGGCTACAGACTGGATCAAAACAGTAGTAGAATCCAGCACCAGTATGTGTGTTTGAAATGATTGATGAGCTAAGTCATAATTTCCATGCAAGTGAACGAAAGACCAGTAAAGGGAGGAGCTGCTGCCATGCGAATGACAAGTGTAAGCCCCACCCTGTCTACAGAGTGCACCATCAATCAGATCAGACTCTTAATATCAACCCAGATTTACACTGCAACAAAGTTCAGTCCCACAGTATTGGCTGTACCTTACTTATGGGGACTCAACTCTAATCTAAGAAATCTTATTTGCAAGCTGTCTTCATTCTATAGTGTGGAATGAGTGGGTGAAAGTTATATGCTGCACACATACGCACATACATTAATTATTGATTTTCATTTGTAATTGTCTTTAAATGCCTTTCACATAAACATCAAATAAGGTCACAAAATCAGTCTTCCCCTTGGAGTGTGCAAACATGTCGTTAGCAGAATTCTACTATTCAAACCCGGGACATCAGATGTCAGAATTTTAAAAATTACATGTGAAGTGGAATAGTACCAGATATTTTACACATTAAAATCCACAAGAGACAACGTTTCCCCAAAAATGTTCTCAAGAAGTAATCAGTTCTAATCATCCTGATTGCTCTCAGCAGAAAATTAATCAAATTTTCTTTGCAAGCAGCTGCCAGTTATTTAAGCACTGATTTCTCTCTCTCTCTCTCTCTCTCTCTCTCTCTCTCTCTCTCTCTCTCTCTCTCTCTCTCTTTCTCTCTCTCTCTCTCTCTCTCTCTCTCTTTCTTTCTTTCATTCTCGCTCTCTCTCTTCCCTGGGCTATGATTAATTAAAATGGGATACAGGGGACGAAAACAGGGTATTTAAAGACATTCCAACAATAATTCAGGTCAACTCATCGTGGCCCTGTTTGTGCTGTTTGTCGCTGTGTTTTTGCTGTTAGTGCATTTGTGCTGACATGAGCAGAGAGCAGGGGACAAAGAGACTTTCTCCTGGTCCTTCACAGCAAGGGATGAGTGGAAGGCATTCCAGGACACCGTTCACAATGCCTTGTGGGAAATGGGTTCCGTTTATTTACTTGTAGTGCCGATTCATTCATGGGCTCATATTTGAATTTCGTTGTTGCTATATTTTGTACGGCTGTCTATGGCACCCCTATAAAAGTGCTTAAGCAAATTTTGCCCAGATAATGTGATGAAGCCGTTGTTGCCGCACTGAAAGCTTTAGTATTTCGTACAAGGGCACTTATGGAAAGTTACTATTTTGAAGTTCATCACCTAACATTAAGAATATGTGTGAAATATTAACCCCTACCCACAACCCCCAATCTCACTGCCGTGTAGCTTGTAGATGTTTACTAATGCTAATGGAGTAGTTTGCTCACAGGCTTGACCTGATTGGCAAACACAACCCCCCCTGCCCCTGTTACCGTGGTGGCACAATGCAGCCATTGTGTTCACTCGCAGCCTAGTGCTCGTTGTCATTCTGTGGCAAGTCTCCCGTCTGGGACACACAGAGCGTTTCCTGCCTAGCCATGCTCCCCACGCCTCGGATTGGCCCGAACACGCGGGGCGAGGCAGCCCAGCGACCTGTCACCTGGATCGTGTTCTTAAACAATGGACGCGGACTGGATTCTGGTCGTAATTAGGACGCCCTGAGACGGCCGCGTGGGAGAGCTGTCTCAAGCAGGAGCACACATGCTGCTGGGACTGAACACAGTGCGGAGGTGGGGTGGGATGATATAACCCAACTGAACCGCGTGGGTCTCCCTCTGGCCCTGTTTGGACACCAGGCCCCCCAAAATAACAACATGACCCTTGTAATAACATGGTCCTCTGAACAACCAGCAAGAGGTTGTGATATCAGTGCAACAAGAATGCACTCAGTGCAGAATGTGACTGAAAATATACATATGCAAATGGAATCAAAGTTCAAAGGCCAGCAACACCTAGACGAGGAGTATTTATATTGTTTTGAGCTTTCTTTCACCGCAATTCCCTTGGTAAAGAGAATAGGAGTTTTACTGAGTTATGAGTCATGCTGTAATCAATATGTACCGTAGGCTGTTTGGATCAGTGTCTCTGAGAAGGTTCGGATTATTCGGATATTCGGATTATTTAGATATATAAGTGGAAGTCAGAATGAGAAATGTTCTGTGGGTATGGAAAAGCACATTCAAATGAGCATTCACAAATTGCATGCATTATTTTTTGAATGTACACTCTAATTAAATGGCATATGACAGCCATGGACTTTCCACTTGTATTATTACTTAAAAGCAAGCACCATCATCACAAACTATTCATCATGCACCAATGTAAGGAAATTTTTCTATAAAATGTATAAAAATCAGAAATCGCAATCTATATCTTAATGAAAGAGGAATCTATATACGCCCAGTCTTTTGATCACAGAGGATATGAAGCCAGTAATTTACTATTCCTACACACTCTATGATCCTTCATACCTCAAGGACGACGTGTTCAGATATCTGAACTGACGTGTCATTAGGCTGGAGTGTGATCTCCTCTCTCATCTGAATTCAGTGCGTCACTTACAGATGTGCGGCGATGAGTGATTTGATTAGACCTCCGCCAGGGAGCTGCATCTCTGCTAACGAGCTCCACTGCACTGATAGCACAGGTTAATTATCAAGCCATGAGGTCCTCGGGCTGCCTCCATGATTCTGACGCCTCGGGTCAGAGCCTTGCACCATGGCCTTCTGCTGCCACTAAGAAGCCAGACGAGTAAGGGACGGCGTCTGCTCTGAAAAATAAAGGACGACGGACGACTTCACTTAACAAAGCTTTTACTGCCTCGGAGATTCTGGTGTTGTGCTACGATGTCTTTTACAGAGAAGGACTGGTACACGCGTTTTGAGGACGGCCGCGGATTCCATCCAAATAAATGTGCAGAAATGGTCATTGTCACATAAAAAAACTAGTTCTGCTATTGTGTGGATGTTGGTTAGAAGGTGTGTGGCCGTCATCTTCCCTGATCCTCTTGCAGTTTGAGTTGATGTGCATTTAACAGAGGCATCTGAGCTAAGCGCTTTGTATTAAGAGAGAGAGAGAGAGAGAGAGAGAGAGAGAGAGAGAGAGAGAGAGAGAGAGAGAGAGAGAGAGAGAGAGAGATGCGGGCGTATAACGAGCCGCGACCTTGCTCCGTTACGAGGCGCCAGACAGTATAGAAGCCCGTAGTGGCTTTGCCGGCGCAGGCGTGCTTGTTGGGTCCGAGCGAGGACGAGAAGTCTCACTGGCCCTAAACAACTGGGCCAGCCTCCTCAAGGAAACGAAAGGAATCGTTTAGAGACTAATGCATGTGTGGCATTCTCAATGCAACACTATCAATATGCACACTCCATCTCGTACCGCTCCCTTGGCCGTCCGAATTCCAATCTACTTTGTTGCATAACGGGATTTAAATATTGGTTCTCAGGCCATTTTCATAATTCAGTCCAGAGCTAGAATGCGTACAGACTCTGCTAAGCAATGGAA